>NC_140547.1:17018915-17086415 GCF_057382185.1 Mchenga conophoros | reverse complement strand
TACAGTTACAATGCATGAAGAGAGAAATAATCTTGCTGAAGAGCATTACAATCAATACTGAGCCATTCAAGCCACTGTTTGCACAGAGACGCTTGCTTCTGATTTTTAACATACTGAAAGAGAAACAGTTGGTGCCGGAGCCACAAGTTGTCTCATCCATCAAAGTAAAACTTGAAATCCACTTGAAAGGTGACTGTACTAGAGCCTTCAGAGATGAAAACAATTCTCACAACAAACTGTTTTGTTATCTGAGAAATGAACCAACAGAGCATCTACAAATACATCCTGAGTATGATATGTGACAGCTCTAATGTACACAGCAGAATTGCAGTTAGTACATCGATGATCTCTTCAGACACTGTGCTCTTTTCTGTTTGAAACAAGGGACAGAACTAATGCCAGAGATTGCGTTCTGTATATGACATTTATCATTGTATATAGTATCTAGGAATTTACCATAACAATCATATAATACATGTCACTGCTGTGTTTAAAGCCCCAAAGAAACATAAAATTTAAAAATGAAGTAGAACAAAATATGAATCAGTTATTATCCAGCTCTTTCTAACTAAATGTTTTAATGTACATTTCCTTCCATGAATTTACCAAATGGGGATTCTGTCTACTATGCAGCAACGTTTTCACTACTGGAGCATTTTCTTGCCCCATTGATGAGAAAGAACTTCTCCACCGATAACTGCTCTGTACTCATAGCTTAATGTAATATCTAGGGCAGATACAGTCATGAACATGGCTTTGGTTACTGTGACACAATAAAGGACCCACCCACACAGCATTGTAGGTTAAGTGTTTTTATCTCCAGCTGTGCTCCTCCTGCACAGTTTTGTCTTCTGGTCCTGGTGACATACTCAAATAGGGAGACGTGATCAGATGATGGAGGTCAGCTGTGTGGGTGAGCCTCTCCTGATACCACACCCTCAACCCACTGCTCTATCTCCTGCAGCTGAGCCACAAACCACACCCCGCCACAGTTACATACTGAAACTAACCCACAGAAATATATATTTTATGTCTCAGTTATAATTCCACTGCAATACAGATACCTGCAGAGACTCACTTGAATGTGCTTATAATTACTATCACAGTTCTGTGAAGCTCTCTGTCTTTCAAGCAGAGACACAGAGGTTCTAACAATAACCCCTCAAGCCTTATCTTTGACTATACGCTTTATGGCTCAGTCCATGTTACACTACTGCTCAGTCAGTTTCAAAAGGAACCAGGCCTTCTTTTACTTCCCGGTATCTTTTGTGTATTTGAGTAACAATTTATCAGTAATTATAAAACTATTAATTACAGGACTTTTATTTCAGTAAAAAATATCTGTGGTTCTGTATGTGTGAGTTTGTAAATATGTCAATATCTATAATCTGTCTGTCTCTCTCTTTCCAAGCTATAGAATGTTAATAGTGTCAGATTTTAAATTTGCTGTCAGGGTCCCTGTGCCTACCCGGCTACATATGTTTTTATTTTCTTTTTTGTTCCTGCTCTCTCCCTTCCCCTCTTTCCCTCCTCCCTCTGCCTGGGCGGAGCTCACCTGTGGGCTCCTGCCCTTGGCCCACGCACCTGGTCGCAATCACGCACCTGTGGCTCATCACGAGTGTTCCAGCTCCTTTATAAGATGGCAGCTCTGTGTTTCTCGTCACTGGACTGTTGCCGATCCTCGTCAGTGTAACCCCAGCTCGGTTACCTCTAGAGTGTTTTCTCAGCGATTTGCCCTTATAATCCCTTTGTGTCTCTGTGTACAGATTCCCTGGATCAACCCCTGTGTTACCTGAGTGATTGGAGTGTGAAGAGGAGCGTGAGGAGTGGACAGGGTGTGTGTGTGACTTTCGGCGTCTTTCCCGTTCGTGTGTGGACCCCCAGAGCCCGGCTTTCCCCTCACCTTTGTAAATAATCACCTGGTGTATTGTAATAAAGACTCTTGTGCTTTCAAGACCTAGAGCCTGCGCGTGAGTCCGTTCAGTCCCATTGTGACATTTGTAATGTATTGAGGGGAAATCTAAAGGGCATTATGACTTCTTGCAGGCCCAGGATCGAGAATATCTGATTTTGCACTCTACAACTCAGTTGACTAACCGACATTATGTGGAACTAAATATTAAAATCAAATGGCTGGTTACCTTTGTCCAGTAATATTTTCAAGGTTTATGCAACCAAGACGTCAGTGTCCTCAGTGGCCTGATTTATTGAAGTGGTCCCTGCCAGGGACACAGCACTAGCCGGTCAGTTGTCTGTAGAAATCAGGCTGATATTTTTTCAGCACTCCGACAGCAGAGAAATTAGTTTTTCACTTCCCTGCATAAATTCGAATAAATCTTAATGCAACGTTTGCGTTTATCTGATGTAACTGAATCAAGAATCAAAGGGAACTAAATCGGGAGATAAATGAACACTCGGCTCCTCCTCACTGTGCCAGTGGATATCTGGCTTTGTACTACTCAATTAAAAGTTGGGTTATAAAGGTCCCGCATATTTCATTTTAATTTAATTAAGTCATTTGGAGAAGAGATAAACAAATGTAGGGGCTACAAAGTCCTCTTAAACTTATGCAAAGACAAAAACAATCATTCGGCATGTGTTGTGTGTTTTGAATGACTTGTTCAAAGTGGCTTAAAAGAAACCAGTATCTCCCTCAAAGACTCTTCAGTCTGAGCAATATGTGCTCAGCCGTTTGCTGAATTCTGACCTGCACACATGCTTAAGGCGAGCTTCGGCATCTTCATCCTTAGGCAGCTTTGCCTTGATGCAGCTGATGGCAAGGCTGAGTTCCTCAGGGTCTGCACACTGCATCTCCATCAGCACATAGCCCTTAGAAGTAAACTAGGACATGACCAGGAGTCAAGACTTGCTAAAGGTTTATGATTTATATTGAGAAAAAAGACTTGATTTTACAATAAAATTGCTCCATAAAACGAGAATATCACTCAGTGGAATCAATTTTCCTGCAGACACAAGGACAGCACTTTGCAGAAACCATGTCTTTATGCAATTTTCCTCTGGTATAGGGCGATATTTTTATTTTTTTTATTTTTTTTGCTTCAGTGTCTGGTAATATTCTGGGTGTACCTGCAATGATGTAACAGGTGAGGCAATGGAACAGCAAATGATGCATCTAATAAGTCACCAAAATTGACTTATGTAAATATCTTAATACCTTTAAATTCCTGCAAAAATCTATGCATATCATTTTAAAATTATAATAACTCAGTCAAACAAGATATGTATAAAGAATTAATTAAAGCCTATTTCTACAAATTCATAACTTGGGATCACTACTTTCCTGAGTTGCTGTACAAGTCCATCTTAAAGACTGGATATAAAAGAGGGGGAAGTCTAATGGAATCTAGATTACATTTAGATTACATTTGTTTTTTCCTCTTTTAGTTTTACCATACATCTTTTTTAACCCCATTTGTTTCAGATTGGGCTGTGGCAAAGACACTAAAATATAAAGGAGGATTCAAATATCACCACCTCTCTTTGACAACTGGAAACTTTTAGAACAAAGATTGTATTTCTTTATTTTTTTCTTCAGACTGACAGAAGCTGTGCACGGGACAACAACAGCCATCGCCAAAATATTGATCTTAATATTTATATATAACTCTTTTAAAAAGAAAAATGATCCAATTTTAACATAAGCCTGGACATTTGCAGTTGTTCTTACAATAGTTCTCTCAAAATTACATAACCATCTCAATTCTGTGAACAAACACAGCAGCGAAACATGTTGCGTTTATTTCTCAAATTGCAAATTGCAAAACCAGACATGCCAAGCAGCACCTCCAAATGTCAGTTCTGTAAACATAAGAGATAAGTTGATGTGTGATTCATGAGTTCCAGCACCACTTTTTTCCCCCAGATATCTATTTTTAAAGAAGCGCCCTCACCTCTCTCTCATTTCACCTGTTGCTCCATGTAACTGGTCATTATATTGCTCCTGCTGCAGATATACAACAAATTAAATGTTGAAGAGCTTCTTTCCAGGTCTCTGAAACTATACTAGAGATGAACACAATTCTTCAAAAACTGTATTCCCTCAATTCGTGTTTTGATGAAAGTGGAGGAGAGTGCTGTCTTTGTCTCTGCCAGGTGGTTATTTGAGTTTAGATCTAGTGACTATAATTCTTGTTATTTTCGCATTCATGAAGCCATTCAGCGACCCTTTATACCAGATGGATACAGACACGATGATCCTGGAAGAGACCACTCCTATAAGGCTAGAAGTGTTTCATTATAGGTTAAAGACAACAACTCAGGATGCATTTGGATCGTCTCACTGAGGGGGGGAAAAGTTTTTTCCTTTAGGATGTGAATTGTTTGTATGAGTACGTAATGAATCATCTGTAATGAATTAACAGTTGAAAAAAAAGTTTTTGGGGGAAACAGAAGTTTTATCTTGGTGGCTTTGCTGACCTTTATGTCAAACTAAACAGACAAAAGTGGAGAGAAAAAGGAAACGACTGAAACGGCATCAGGCCCAATAATCATTTGGCCTGAACTCCTTCATCCTATTAATGAAGCAGAAACAATGGCAGTTTTTGCTTTCAGTGATGGTGCTGAATGGGAACAATGGACAGGATTTTCCAGAACAAGCACCATTATAACTGCTTAATGCAAACTGCTTTTTCAGAAATCTTAATGAGACCCACACTATCTGTGGTGCTTTTGTCTCATGATTTAAGCCTTAAAACTGAAGCATGACCATCTGAATGTCTGACTGATGTCGGTTTATGGTAAATTTAAAGACAATTTAGACCACAGTAATTGTTTCAGACTGGAAGATTTCTTCACTCAAAGTGAGACTTGTCTTGCAAGTTTGCTGAACATTATGGGCACTTGTGATAACTGCAGGACAATAGGGAATTACTTATGCTCAGTTTAATTTGTTAGTAATCATTTAATAACAAATGCTTTGTATAGTGTCTCTTAGATAAATTGACAGAATTTTTTTTAAAGATTTCTAAAAGATGGAGGCTCAGTGTGAACCTTTTTGTCATCACTATCTTGGTGGCGTGACAAGTGAGAGGCAGATCAGGACTGAAAAATAAAGGACAAGAGCAAGATTATACAATAGTAAGTAGGTAATCATGTGTTAGACCCATATTAAAGTGTTATCTGTCTCTTTGACTCTAACAAAGCCAGTGTTGAAGCTAGCAACTGAGAAGATTACCTCATCAGAGATCAAAGGAGCAGCAAGACTAGTTTCCCATAGATGTCAATACAAGCAGAGTTGTTCGCTAGAGGAAAAAGAAAAAGATTTGGACTTGTAAGTGCATAAAGTACATTCGGATGGTACATATACACTGCATTACAATCTATGTTATAATTATGCATGTGTCTGATTCCTGGCATATATTACATTTACTCCAGTTTGGGCCATAATCCACATCCTCTTGGGTGCAGTCATATTTTGCAGCCATATGTTGTCATCTGTTTCAGCTCCCAAATGGGGAGTATAAAACAGTAGATAAGGCCCAACAGTTCACTGCATTGGGTTAAAGGGGGAAAGGGAGCAGTGAACCGAGGGTAGCGACCTGTGAATTGTGATGTTGCTTCTGTTGCCCATAGCTTCAGGTGCATGAATAAACTCAACAAATATAACAGTAAATCAACAGTAATAGTAGTTTACAGGTTTTTTTTTTCCTGTGTGTGCATTTGTTTGTGTGTGTGTGTTCAAGCTTTAAAGGACATACCTGCAGGGCAGTGTGGAGGGAGCTAACTGCTGCTATGTATGTTTTCTTACTGTAGTAAAGGTTGCCATCGTGCAGTAATAAACATAGCCTTTGGTCAATTGGAGGCAGAAAGCTCAGATAAGGTGCATGGCTTTGATCGCTTTATTTATGGGTCTACATCCATGAAAAGGAGGAAGAAGCGATGACATGGAAAGGGAGGGAAGCCGGGCAGGAGGAAGAGGACGTATAAAGAGCAAGTACGAGAAGTCACAAGGTTAGTCCTCCTGGGAGTGTGTTCTGTTTGTTTCTCTCCATTGTGATTCTTTACATCTTCTTTCTCCTCAGTCTTTACATCCTTTTTTCTTGGCTAATGTCAAGATGCCGATTTGACCTTTTAACCTCTCATTCTTTGCTCTGTTTCCATAGGAGTGGTGCCTGTTGTTGGATGGGACATATGCATCTCTGGTTTTGTTGTCATTTTTTTTCTTTCTTCTTCTTTTTGGTTATTAATTTATAAATTTTTGTGCAGTGATCACTCATGAAGCTGCAGGGATACACGTTCAATTATGAAACCTTCCACCAAGTCATAGTATTTATATGCAACTAACTGGCAACAGCAAAAAGAATAACACACAAACAAGTTGATACAATACTGTATATGTAAGATAGATATAGTCACTATGATGTTACCTAGTAGGTAGTGACTTGAGTGTTTTAGCCCTTCCTATAAAGTCAATTCTGTTTATCTGAACGTTGTGTTTTCTGTAGAAGAAACATTTTGTTATTCATCCAAGTGACTTCTTCAGTCTCAGCTTACTGCAGGTTTCTCCAACCTTGTAAACAAAACATCATGCTTCAGTGCGAAAATACGACGCGCAGCATCGTAATCTGTTATGTTGTAAACTGTTGGATGTGCTTGGGGGAAAAAAGCTATTTTATAGCATGAAATAATGCTGATAGCATCTTGCTGACATCTGCTCTGTCAGCTGATTTATAAATTGTTCTACTTGCAGCTAGCAAACAAATGCATTGTTCTTTCCACTTATGTAAAGACTATAACTCCACCAGCTGTAAAGGTCAAAACTGTTGTGCCACACATGAGTGAGTAAGCAGCAAAGAGCCTAAGGTAAAAATATATAGCAATTTAAAACACTTGAAATTATGAACGGTAGTACCTTCAGAGTAAGATATAGGGTTTAGGGTATTTTATTATACTAACGTCTGTGCCCCATGCTGTCTTGTCTATACATTGTCGTTTTTGAGTTTTGTTTTTTAAAGTGTATTTATTGTATAGACTCTTCGTGTTATTGAGTCTTATTTTGTGTTTTACAAACATAACCATGGACAGACATTGCAAACTAGCTTAGACGATAAATGCTTTGATGTGTGGCATGGTTCATGTTCTGTAAGAATTCCATTATTCCTTTCTTTTTATCTTTCCTGACTGATTTTTTTTCTAGTTGTGCTTTTGTCTTTGTCACTACAGGTATCATTAGATGATATCTGTGGCCCACACGTGTTGCACAGGTAGTCCAGCACCTCCAAGATGGCTTATCCACATGTGCTCTCACAAGAAGGTTTTCTGTTTCCCAGGACAGAGGAGATAACAGAAGATGAGCAGTTACATGACAGGGTCATAGAGGGTCTAACGTCAGCTCATCGCTATGATTGGTATTTACTTGTTTGTGTGAGGAGGAACGAGGGGAGCACCAGCAGAACCCTTCAAAAGGACCTCCACTGGGCTAATCATGTGCATCATTCTGACTTAATGCAGGTGACATGTGCTCATAGCAACGGTGGCCCTGAGAGGCCAAACGGACTGCAACTTCAGAAAACACTTGCAAAAAGAAAAATGCTGCAAAAAGAAAAATGCTGCAAAAAGAAAAATGCTGCAAAAAGAAAAATGCTGCAAAAGCACACACAACACAATGGAAATGTTTCTGGGGAGACAATAACCGGACGGACCAGTTGCACGAACCAAAACATGTATGTATGGCTGTATCCCAATTCAGGGACTGTTTCCCAATTCAGGGTCTGCAGCCTTAACGATCCTCAAGGGCCACGTACTCAAAGACCGCTGAGGCCGGAAGTGCGAGGCTTGTAGGCTTGTGAGATGGGACGGTCTAGCCTCCATCGCGCTGCCCAGGTTGCCTAGCAACCATGATACTAACAGCTGGAAACGTTTCATACAGCTTTGTTTGACAGAAATGAAGGAGAACATATTTTGTACATTTGTTTCTACATGAGTTTTGTGTGATTTGATAAGTATCTGAGGCTGAGACCACGGGACTGTAAAACATGATTGTTGGGCTTCATTTCTGTACTGAACAGTCATTTAAGATTAGCTAGTAAATAACAATTAGCTAATGTTGTTCTTGAGACTAAAGTCATCTCACTTTGGTAATGTAAATATAATATGGCCAATATTGTATTAATCATTATTAGTTATTACAGCAGTGAACATGAACTCTGTGCCAAACACTGAGCTTCAGTAAAGATTCAAGTTGCATTTATTTATATTTCCTATCACCTTAAATCTTCACTTAAAGACAAGTACCTGTGACAATGTATATATAGATGTATTATATATAAGAGACAAATATTGTTCTTTTAATATGTTGGCATTATTAAATTTGGCTCAATGCTTATATATGTGTGGAAAAAGAAAATGTACGAGCTGTGATAATTGTTTCTGATAGAATGAAGAGTAGACTGATATATGAAATATTCCTTTATTGGGTGAGAAAATCAGACCATGTCATAACTGCTTTAAGTCATACAGAATAGATATCAGAGCCTTAAACAGGCTGACTCCTGCTAAATGGGACAAACTGGGCAGAAAGTATACAAACACATAACATCCTTATAGAATATGATGTAACACTATAGATCAACTTACCTCAGAATATATAAAGCATATAAACAATTACAGCAATATGATGCAACAAACACAGCAGTGCTACTAATCCAAAATACTCAAAGCTTCATAGAACTGAAACAAACATTTATTTTTAGGTCCATTCTGCTGCTGATACATACTTTAGGTTTCTGAATATTAAACTTGTTGCTGCCTTTCATAGTGTGTAACTTGAAGGCCCTGAGTACTTTCTCCCACACTGAAAACACTGGAATGATAAAATTATTTGAACATTACCTAATAAGACTGATTCAGGACAGACAATTAGTTATTCTAAACTTTTCTAGCAGTCCTTCACAAACAGGGAACAGTCTGTCTATTCTCTCCATCTGTCAGCTGCTGCTGGCTCTTCCTCCTCCTCTTCCTCACACACTGCTGAGGTTGTCCTGGTGTCCTGGACACTTGCAGTCATCACGCATGGAAATCAAATGTGTGATAAGCTGCAGGATTCAAACACAAGTGTAACTTATAAATACATGTTCATACTTTTATTCCACAATCAGAAAGAAAGAAACAGAGAGAGAGTGCAGGACAGACATACAGGTGACAGTCTCAGGTGTATACACTGCTACAAACAGGAGGATTTAGTATTTGTGTTATTACGAGTGCTAAACAAGAAGAGTTCCCAGATGGTACAGTGGACACATGTGTGACTCCTGTGATTAAAGCATCTTTCTTTCAGCTTAACGAGTGAACCGTCAGCTCGTTCAAATACACGTTAAAGTCCGTTTGGCTCCACACCACCGAACAGAGGCAGCAATATAACATAGCTAACATTAACAGTGCAGTGAATCCTGCTTGTGCCGTGATATTCAGGACTGCAAACCGAGCAGCATAACTGACTTTCAGCTTGTTGTGTTTGTGGATATATGACTGACTTTAATTATCCACAAAATCATCACATTCTCTGTAAGATTAAGGTCGACTATCGAACGGCGTATATTTTAAAGTAAAGGCTTTAAAACAAAGTAAACGTTGAAAGTACAAACATTGCTAATGTCACATAACTTTGCCGGCATGTGGCCAACAGTAATGTTTTAATGTTCTTCATTATTAAACATTTGCACAAAAATAAGTGACATAATATTCAGAACTTACTTTTGAAAGTTTACTCTTTGGCCGCTCCGCTTCCACTTCCTTTGAAGTCCCAGTGCACTTGTTAGCATGTTTTGGTTCGTGCATATGAAGAGCCGGCTCTTTCAGCTCCCAACTGGCTCTTTTTAGTGAGCCGAGCCGAATGAGCCAGTTCTCTAATAAGAGCCGGAAATCCCATCACTAATGCTAACTTCCTCTTTTAAGACCGGATGTAGTGTTGTACATTTCCGGTAGCTTTATTTTGCGGTCAATCGCTACTGCAAAGATGGACTCCAAAATCATGTCCAAAATACGGAAACGGAAAGATCGCTTTAAATTACAAAGCGCATAAGGTGGGAACGCTCACCATTGCTGTGTCCCGCTGTGTACTGCTGGGGGAGATTTAACAGGATGTTAAGTTTTCACTCCTTTCCCAAAGATCCTGAATTGTGCGCACAATGGCTGATATTCCATGGCTGAAATCAGAAGGGACGGCTTCACAGTTACAACCAGCTCTAGAGTGTGTTGTTGGTATCTTGAGACTTTAGAGATCTTTGTGTCTTCCCCTGGGAAGCGTAGTCTTTGGCCGAAAGTTGTTCCCTCCTTATTCCACTGGAATAATTTTTTTGGAAAAGACAGAGTGACCCGGAGTTTGGGAGTGCCGCCCTCGACCTGTTAATATCGTGGCTATGGCAACTGAGGATTACAACACAGAGGATGAAAACAATGTGTCTGATCTACCCATCGCTGGTTGTGCTGAGTCTGCTCCAGCCTCCATCCCCCTGATTGAAGACCACGACTCAGGCAACAGCTTGAGTCTTATCACTTTACTCAGGGATTTGGACTGCAGCGATTTGCCACATCACCTGATGACATTCATTACTATACAAGGTAAGAAATCCTGAAGTTTTCAGCTAGTGACCCATGGTCTTATAACATTATCACACAAATGTGCATTTTAACATGAGGCTGAAGTTGGTTTTCGTTTCTAGCCCTCATCACTTTAACAATATTAATGTTACTTACCTCTAATCTGTATTACATTGGCCAGTAGAACGTTGTAATGTCATCTGAAAGTTAGCAATAGCTGCAGAAAAAACTATAATACCATCCACCATTTAAATGCAGATTTCTGTCATATGAGCATTTGATGGCCTTTTGGAATCTAATCCAAGAGGCAACAAGCAGGATGGTGAGGGTCACCAGTGGTCAGAAGAGCCTTTCCACATCAGCACATCCACCGAGAGCCCTGTAAACAGACCAACTATAAGTTCTACAAAATGAATAACTGCTTGGTCTGTGTGGGTTGCATGTTTTTGCTGGTGACTGACCAGCCTTTTTGTCCAAGCACGCTCAAATGTCAGATGTGGATGTCCTTAGAACCCAGTCCAGTGCCTTACTTTAACCGCATTTTCTATTGCTCTGTTCTGTGTGCTTCTTATTGACTGCAATAGATTTGTAAAGATGCTAAATACTGTTTCCCTGGAATTCTGAAAGAAAAAAACACACATAGCTTCAAATTATCAACTGTATTTGACATACTTTGAGTTTTATAACAGTAAACATATCAAACTTTTTCCACAAAAAAAATGGTTTAAACACTATGACTGCCGATATTAATACTAGCACAAAACTAGTCTGTGTGAACTCTTCACCAAACCTACTTTTACCAACAGCTTTCTATTTTTATCAAAACACCGCGACAGGCAAATAATACAATGGCCCATGCCCACCATGTAAGTTTACGACATTAAAGTAAAGAATGACAGGCTACCCATTTATGATACTGCAAGGTATTTGTCCATGTACACGTGAAAATAGAACATATTTACCTTACACTTCATTGTCTCCATCAAACCCTCATCCCTCTGTATCCTTTGTATGAAAACATCTTCTTGAGTGGAGACTACAAAATCGCACCAACTCATAATGCCATCCACCTCTTCAGTGAGCAGAATTTCCTCCAGTTTCTGCAAGACACCTAGATCTGGCTGGTTGAACCTCTCCTGAAACTGAACATCAACACTATCCAGCACTCTGTAAAACTCTGCTCTGTAATGCTCTTCAGGTGACTTGGGAGTGTGCTGGCTAGCCCCGCCAGCATATCGTTTTGGTGGCCATCTCTGGTGAGGAATCTGAATGGGCTCAATACCAAGGGAGTTCACCATTTTTGCTGCTTTGTCAAACATCTGATAGAATCTTTCTTCATTTCTTTTCAGCTGTAGAGTGGATCTGACACACTCTATTGAGCATCTCATTCCTGCAATGGTTGCAGTCCGTTTTTGCAGGGACTTGTTCAGACATTCTAGCTCCTCAATAACTTCCAATGCCATAAGAAGTCCAAGCACTATTCTCCCCTTTTCAAACCTCTCATGCAATCCATTTGCCCTAGCACTTGTGCTAGATCCAGCTGCTGCCATCTCCTCTAAACTAGTCAAAATACTGTCATACTGAGACAGCGCTGCTTTGATAGCAGTTCCCCTTACAGTCACCTGGTTGGGCAGAGAAGTCTGAGTGATACTGATGGTCCCTCTGAATCTGCTGCAACTGCTGAAAACATAGCTTTGAATCTTCCAGACTGTTTGCATAATGTACCCACTCTAAAGCGTCACGTATTACAGAACTAGCCTGACATGCAGCCTGTGTAATTAATTTCAGGCGGTGAGGCCCACAATGCATGTACAATGCCAGTGGCTGTTGTTTCTTCACTTCTGCCTGAGCACCTGAATAAGCTCCTGACATGTTCTGAGCACCATCATAGGTCTGACCTCTTAAACATGACATCGGCAAATTCAGCCTCAAAAGCACATCCACAGCTGTTCTAGCTATCTCCACTCCAGTAGTTCCTGAAACCTCATAGAAGCCTACAAAAACCTCATGTGGACCCAGGTCCTCATCCACATATCTAAAACATATGGACTCTTGCTCTCTTCCTGTGATATCTTGAGTACCATCTATAATGATAGAGAACTGCAGGACAGATAGAGACTGGATAGTTTGTGCAATATTTCTGACAATGCAGTTTCCAAACAACTGCAAAATCTCATTTTGCACTGGTGGAGCGGTATAGTCATGACAACGGGTCAGCCAGTCAGAAAGACAGACATCGTCTTTGGCTTTATATTTTAAGTGTTGAAAGAGGTTACCATCTTCCTTGCCATGTCCTCGCAGTGCCAAACCCTGTCTGATAAGAAACTGCATTGAACTCACAATGCTTTTTAAGCAGTGTCTGGCATTTTGCTGTTGTTTTGACCAGGCAGTTGATAGTTGTGAATTTATTTAGGAAATTGTTAGGAAATTTATTTTAGGTGTCTTCATAGTTTTATTTTTGAAATACACCAATTTTTATATACACTGCAGGAAAAACGAAAATAAATATTATAATGCAAATTATATGCAAATTATATGCATATGCATCAAAATAAACTATTTCCAGCAGTGCAATATGAGTCCTAAACATCCCTCACCATTGTTTTTCTTGTGACATTGCCAAGTCTGATGTGTCACATGGCCCTTTTCCTATTGAAAAAACAAAAGTTGTATCCAAGATGGCCGACTTCTAAATGGCCACCATGGTCACCACCCATCTTGAGGATTTTGCCCCCTCACATATACTAATGTGCCACAAACAGGATTTTAATATCACCAACCATTCCCATTTTATTACAGTGTGTCCATATAAATGGCCCATCCTGTATTTGACTTGCTGTCATTTTTTTACATGACAAAAAGCTGGCTTTTGAACATGGGTGTGTAGATTTTTTTTATAGCCACTGTACATGTGTTTTATCCTCCGATTAAAATTATTATTATGTGCTTGATGTGCCTTCCCTTTGGCCCTGGCTCTTCCCCTCTGACTGTACTAGGACATATTACCACCTGATAAAAATAACACATGGATTCATGCCATAGAAAAAGTGAGACTTGTCAATTCAGATTCTTTATCAAATATACACTAATGAATCAATTTACATCAGCAGCCTAACAACTTTCATGACAATACTAGTTAATCTACAGGGAGTGCAGAATTATTAGGCAAATGAGTATTTTGTCCACATCATCCTCTTCATGCATGTTGTCTTACTCCAAGCTGTATAGGCTCGAAAGCCTACTACCAATTAAGCATATTAGGTGATGTGCATTGCTGTAATGAGAAGGGGTGTGGTCTAATGACATCAACACCCTATATCAGGTGTGCATAATTATTAGGCAACGTCCTTTCCTTTGGCAAAATGGGTCAAAAGAAGGACTTGACAGGCTCAGAAAAGTCAAAAATAGTGAGATATCTTGCAGAGGGATGCAGCAGTCTCAAAATTGCAAAGCTTCTGAAGCGTGATCATCGAACAATCAAGCGTTTCATTCAAAATAGTCAACAGGGTCGCAAGAAGCGTGTGGAAAAACCAAGGCACAAAATAACTGCCCATGAACTGAGAAAAGTCAAGCGTGCAGCTGCCAAGATGCCACTTGCCACCAGTTTGGCCATATTTCAGAGCTGCAACATCACTGGAGTGCCCAAAAGCACAAGTTGTGCAATACTCAGAGACATGGCCAAGGTAAGAAAGGCTGAAAGACGACCACCACTGAACAAGACACACAAGCTGAAACGTCAAGACTGGGCCAAGAAATATCTCAAGACTGATTTTTCTAAGGTTTTATGGACTGATGAAATGAGAGTGAGTCTTGATTGGCCAGATGGACGGGCCCGTGGCTGGATTGGTAAAGGGCAGAGAGCTCCAGTCCGACTCAGACGCCAGCAAGGTGGAGGTGGAGTACTGGTTTGGGCTGGTATCATCAAAGATGAGCTTGTGGGGCCTTTTCGGGTTGAGGATGGAGTCAAGCTCAACTCCCAGTCCTACTGCCAGTTTCTGGAAGACACCTTCTTCAAACAGTGGTACAGGAAGAAGTCTGCATCCTTCAAGAAAAACATGATTTTCATGCAGGACAATGCTCCATCACACGCGTCCAAGTACTCCACAGCGTGGCTGGCAAGAAAGGATATAAAAGAAGAAAAACTAATGACATGGCCACCTTGTTCACCTGATCTGAACCCCATTGAGAACCTGTGGTCCATCATCAAATGTGAGATTTACAAGGAGGGAAAACAGTACACCTCTCTGAACAGTGTCTGGGAGGCTGTGGTTGCTGCTGCACGCAATGTTGATGGTGAACAGATCAAAACACTGATAGAATCCATGGATGGCAGGCTTTTGAGTGTCCTTGCAAAGAAAGGTGGCTATATTGGTCGCTGATTTGTTTTTGTTTTGTTTTTGAATGTCAGAAATGTATATTTGTGAATGTGGAGATGTTATATTGGTTTCACTGGTAAAAATAAATAATTGAAATGGGTATATATTTGTTTTTTGTTAAGTTGCCTAATAATTATGCACAGTAATAGTCACCTGCAAACACAGATATCCCCCTAAAATAGCTAAAACTAAAAACAAACTAAAAACTACTTCCAAAAACATTCAGCTTTGATATTAATGAGTTTTTTGGGTTCATTGAGAACATGGTTGTTGTTCAATAATAAAACTATTCCTCAAAAATACAGCTTGCCTAATAATTCTGCACTCCCTGTATAGCACCAAATCATCAGTCAGTAACCTGTGACCTTGCCTCTTCACTTCTGTCCGAGCTACAACATGGCAGAGCTGCCTCTGTCACCTGATAAATAACAGTGAGACATTCCAAATACATGCAGTCACACATGTGCTTCAAATACAGTCATGAACCAACAAGTCATCATCCAATTTCACCTGTAATCTTGTATCACCATTACTCTCTGAGCTCTGTGTTGGTTCTTCTGTCACCTGACAAATAGGACATACATGACAATAAGAATAAAATGGGTAGCTGCTTCAGCGTTTCTGTCAATTTGTGCAGATCTTGACTCATCAGTAATGTTCTTAGGGTGAATGCATTTTTTTTTTAAAAATTGTGCAAACTGCATTACAAGGTGAAATATTTGCAAAATCATGACAACCTCATGATATTTTGTCTCAAAAATTAACCCTATGAATATGTGAGTACCACTAGGATGAAATTATTGTGTCACCAACATTTTAACGTTAGACATATAATTTTAACAGCCTCTGTAAACTAATATCCTGGCTTGCTCGAGGCTCCCATTTTTCTCTGACAGTTTCAATCAAAATTAGAAATGCTACTCTGAGACCGAGATAACTAAAAGTGCTGCCTGTTGTGCAGTTAGTTTCCAAAACACGCTATTCATGGTTACATACAATTTTAGACTGATGTGGGCCAAAGCCTAGCATAGCCTGTAACGTTATTATGATGGACACATTTTAAGAGTGAACTTGACTATAAGTGACTTACAGGTTTCTTTGAAAAATACTTTTGTATATCGAGGTTTTTCCTTTTTGCTGCCATACTCCTCTCCTCCTTGCAGGTCCTCGCAGCCCAGGCTTGCCGCTGCTAAAGCTAAACAGCGCTTCCTGACAGGCACAGCCAATCACATTGGCCATATTTGTCACATGAGGTCGAGAACGTAATTTAACACTTTCTGCACCGCTGGGTGAATGAGACGTTGACAGATCGATTTTTTCTTTCCATCGGGTTTGTTTTTCTTTACTCGAAGAGATCAAATTATTGGTGGGGACGTGTCCCTTCCGTCCATGCGAAATCTACGCCCTTGCCCAGAGGTGTCTTCCTTTTAAAATGGAGTTTTTCTTTCCCACTATTGCAAAGTGGTTGCATATTTGGGATCGTTTGATTTTGGGGTTTTTCTTTGTTGACTTGAATTTAATTGATTATGCTCCACAGTTACTCTGTTGGAGCTATGGACTTCCAAATGGACACAGCAGGAAGAAGTGCACCTGGGTGCACCATCAAACACTTTTTTCACTCCCCAAATCATTCTGATAATATATACAGAAAATACATAAGGCATTTAAAGTCCAACAAAACAGTTTTCAAAGCATACTCAATGCAAGAATAGCTTAATTGAGTAAACATTACAAAAATGATTATCATCAGTACTGTTTACAGGTTTACAGTCCAACAATTTAAAATCTTAATTTTTTTTTTTTAATCCATCTGGGGCAGATTTCTTTCACTGAGGCACTTCAGAACAGCTGCTGACAAACCTTGTTGCAACTCTGTGAGGACAACAGCACTGATGAGTAGTCAGTGTAGGCACTGCAAATCCATGGGCAATCTGTGGGGAAAAAAATCACATTATTCAGTTAATGGTGTACCATACTTTTCAATTTCAGATAAACCAGTTTATAAGTTGTTAGGGAAAATATTCTAAAACACTTCTTCAGTAAAGACTCAGAGAAGAGAAACACACAGAACTTCTTGCTAGCAAGGGCAGCCTCCAGACTGAGACTCGCCCTGAGCACTGCCCCTGGTCTTTATTTTATACTCCATTGAACGTATGTATGTATGTATGTATGTGTGTGTGTGTGTGTGTGTGTGTGTGTGTGTGTGTGTGTGTGTGTGTGTGTGTGCGCGTGCGTGTCCTGCTGATCAAAGGGTCATGAAAGCACAAAAGGTACATCCTTGGTCAGGAAAGGGTAGTCTCCCCCTCACCCTAAATAACATGGTGAGGAAGTCCAGCAGTTCATCTATATGTAAAGAAGCACTTAAACTAAAACAGACATAGCTACGTTAATCCTACCGTAAAACAATAAAACAAGGTACGAACTCTCATGCTCCCAGGACGTGGGGGTGCATTCCTGGAGTGCACACCAAGCCTGCAGCCTGCTAGAGATCACACACAATTGATTATATGCCTCGAAGTATACATGGTTGAATATTTCCTAATACAAATAACTACATGCAGTATTCTACCATATGCAAACTTATATCACTAAAAGATTATACTGACTACTAAATACAATTTTCCATTGACATAAGTGAATGTGGTCATGCTTTTCAAACTCTTAGAGGCTGCCTTGCAATGTTTTCTATGCGTTTCTTTTTTCTATAACTGCTAAAGTTTTCCCTTTACATTGCTTGAATTTCTTACACCACCTTTGATCTCTCATACATCTAGAGCGTGTGGTCACAAATGAAATGACAAGGATAATGTGTGTAAAAGATCTTTTTTGATTCCATATGAAGAAATGTATTAACTTAATAAATGATGAGAGACCAATGTATGACAGTGGCTGTATTTAACAAAGGAGGGGGAATATATATTGATCTGAACAGTGTCAGTGGTATATGTGGTTCAGATAGATCATTGGTAAGGTCTGGTGCAGTCATATATGTTGTATTGGCCTTTAAATTACATACGTATGCCTGTCCTTACTCAGCTAAATTAACATTCCTCTCAAAGTGCTTCATATTGTAGGGTAACTTACAATACCTTAATACGGAATACTGTGTTCTTTATGTTTTGCTTGCAAAATGGATGTCAGAGCAATTAATTGAAATGTGCAAACATATGTGATGTACAGTATGTAAGGCAAGTGGAGCTTTTGTAATTCTAGCAAACTTGAAAATCAATATTTGACCACCTTTATTCTTCAACACAGTTTGAACTCTCTTTGGCAATCTTTCTTTATTTCTTTCTGGAATATTTTCCAGGTTTCTCTCTCCTGACCTCCTTCTATAGAGACAAAATAGTCTGATACACAGGCCATGTTGCATGTGCACAGAAGGCTTTGAGATACTTTTCACAGTGTAAGCTTTCCACAAATCCACATATGTAGGCTGTGTTTAAGTGCACTGGAAAACTGAAACATCATAAATATACATTCACATGTATTCCTGTGTTACTTCCAATAAAACATCTTTTCTTTTAAATAAGGTGGTTAGCTCATTGTCCCTCAACTAAAATGCAGATATTTGAAAATCAACAAACTCTATAATATTCAATACATGTTATTGCATGATTATGGTTACATGTTTTAAACAAGGTACAAACACGTTACTAACAATTGTGGAACAGTTTATCCACTGGAGAAACTGCAAACAAAGAGAGCAATTTTCAGCTGCTCTCAAAACCTCACCTGTGCTGAACTTGGCTGATAGACGATTCAAGGTCAACTCACATATCTCACATACCTCCTGACCCTGAATGACCTGTTCTTTACCCTTGTTTTTGTGACATTTTAGTGTGCAGTAGATTTCCTCTGCTGAGTTAAAATGGCAACTCTAACTTGATTAGTACAGCAGTTCAGTTTCTTTCCATTGAATTAAAAGTAAATGAAAAAATCTGTTTTTGGTGCAATCTTTGACGTAAAACTGTTGAGTCATAGCCAGAAAACCAGCTTTCATCACATCACCGTCATCACTAAGTTGTTTCTGCTTTGTTTCTGCTCTCAGATTTTTGCATTTCAAACTGTAAGTGAGAACAATCCCTGAGTTGGGTAGCTCTCTTCTCTTATAGTAAACAAGGTGAAAGAAAAGGCACGACTGGCTCATAAAAAGTCACTGATGCCAAAATCTAAAAATGATGTTATGCTGTCATCAATCCTTAATATGTATCTACAGCAGATTCAACCTATTGCACACATCACTTAAATATTGGGTTGTACTTGTTTTTCACAATTTATTGTTATCTGTAAGCATTCCAGTTCTGCCATCTGAACACGACCACTTTTGGCTAAGGACTCAACAGCACCATAAGACCAATATTGGTTCAGTGGTTAATGGCCGAAATCCAAATTCATATTTACATATTTCTGCCACTCTGTTATTTACCGTGTGAACTACTGTGCGATCCTCTAATATTTAAAGGCTTAACAGTTTATGTAATAGCAACAGTGTGTGAGCATAGATGGGCAGGTGGGACAGCAGCAGCTGGCTGTTTATACAGGACACAGCATAATGAGGCCCATGCAGGCAACCGCAGAGAATGTACACCTCAACAACAGCTTGGCGACAGATGTTGAGCACACTCTCTGAGGGTAGCCTCGGCCTGCAGGAGTTGTGTGAGATAAAAAGGAATGACGTTTGGATTGAGACTAAGACAAGGAGGGAAAAAAAGAGAGAAAGAAATCTGTGGTTCTCTGTTGGCTTGTTGGGACAGTGGAAGGTGGTGGGCTGAGGTGGAACTGATTTTTTTAAGAATATTTAAAGAGAGGTGAAAATGGATATATAAAGAATATGCACAAATTTGGTCATGCAAACACGTAAACCTATTTGATTTAGAAGTAGGTACTCCAGGCTCCATTTCCATGCATACATAAAGCATAGACATAATGGGCGAGTACTTAGTAGAACAAAAGGAAAATCAGGACCAGATTCCCACCTGTATAAACAAACAGTAAATTCAGTAATCTGCCAGAGCATAATGTGACTATAATATTTATGTAATTTTCCTATTCATGTTGTACTGCCCTCCCTGTTCCACCTGAGCATAGCTAAACAGGCAGATAAACTCCCCGAAGTGACAGGTGCATCGTCCTAATTAAGATATTTCCTTTGAAGTTTTGACAGGGTAAACTGGAAGAAACTAACAAAGCATATTTTCAGCCAGTGGTATGCAACAAACAAATATATTATAAAATATATGCAAAAGTGACATTCAGTTTGTTCCCTCAGTTTATACAGATGTAACATCTGTATAAACTGAAGGAAAAAAAATTGAAAAGAATACATGTGAACATATAATATGATTCAGTAAGAATCCAATAAAACCAACATACTAGATACCTGTTACATTCACAACTAATCTAATTTCTGTCCCTGTTGCTCATAACAGAATTTTAGTAGCAGACTGATTGTGTTAAGTGACGGCTGTGTGCAGACAGGAATAGGACCCAAGGTGCAGACTCCAGAGACAAACTTAAACCGAAATAGCTTTAATGCTGAACTCAAACATAACATAACTGGAGAAAATCAAAAAATAAACTTAAACCAGAGGACTGACAGAACACACAGCTAAGTAAACGGTAGATCGCAACACAGACACAGAGAAACACAGGGCTTAAATACACAGAGGAAGCAATCAGGGAATGGGTAACAGGAGGGAAACACAGCTGGGGCAAATCAGGCCTAACGAGACAAGGGGAAGCAAAAACCAGACACATTAACATCAGACATGGACTTTCAAAGTAAAACAGGAAACCCATAACACAGACTGAACAAAAGACACAGACTCACATGCAGGCACTACAACAGAGGGAACAGAAACGTGGGACCAGGGCAGACACAGACACTGACTGGACACGGGGATATAGCAACTAAGGATACACAGAGACGTGAACTAGACAAGGAGATACAGCTGACAGGGGAGACAGAGCAGCTAGAGAAGACAGAGACATAAACCATAAGACAGAACTCAAAGAAACCAAAGACTAGAAATTTTTTTTTTTTTTTTTTTTTTTTTTGCCTGTCCCGTTTGGCTCTTTTGCCATCAGAATTGTTGTCTAACGGCAAAGAAAGATGCCCAACGGATTTACTTTACCAAATTGACCATCCCAGCCTTGCCATAATGGTCCATTTGATTCACCTTTTATTGTTTATTTTATTTTCACTTACTGAACATGGGACAGACTTGACTGGGGGAAAGAAGGGGAGAAAGAAAGAGGGAAAGAGAAACAGCTGAGAAGAGGGACGGGGGAGAAGGGCAAAAACCAAAAACCAACAGAATGAGCAGAAAAAGAAAAAAAAGAAGAAAAAAAGAAAAAAAAATGCATATATCAACACTTAAACCCCCACGGATCGCCATTTGGCGTTTTCTACCTTTAAAACCCGGAGAGCAGCCAAATGGCTTTTAGCTAGGCTTTAGCTTCAGCCAAGTGGAAGCTAAATTGGCTAGTCATTCATATGTATATTGGGTCGTTATCTGGGAATTCTGGAGGGAGGGGAGTGGGGGTGTGTGATTGAGGGCGTGGGGGAGCTGCTAAAAGCTGTGCACTTCCTTTTGTGTTTCATCTTGATGCATTCTCAATCATCCAGGGAAATAAATCTCCAAAAGTCACCAACTTGGAGTGTTTCAGTTTGCCATCTTAGGGAGAAATCAACACACATGGGTGTATGTCCTTTGTTGCTCAGATTTATTGATAAAAACAGTACAAAAAACCAACCATTTGTACACATATTTACAAATAATAATAAAAAGTGAGTGAGTACAAACAATTCAACATGTGAAGAACATGTGGGGACCCGTCTCCCTTTCACCCCAATAGAAGCGTACGCTGCAGATGGAGAGCCAACGGCTAAGGCCAGGAGAAGTATCTCGAGTCGCCTTCAGAGCTTCCTGTGTTTCATCACTCTTGACATGCTTCGTAGCATTCAAGAATGGACTATTCAACATGCACAGCAAACGGAGCATGTTCATTGGTTCATGGACCTCCCTGAACTAATGGCATTTATTGCAATTGTGATCTTGCGGGGGGTTTACAGGGTTCCATCTCTAAATGACTGCTGGTCAGGAAACCTGGGAAACCCACAGATAATTGGAACTATGGCACGAAACCGCTTCCAAAACATCATGCAACACCTACGCTTTGATGACAAGTCCACCCGCTGTGATCGAGCAAAGACTGACAAGTTTGCTGCAATTTCCAGTGTGTGGGGATCATTTGTCACCAACTGCATCACGTGCTACAACCCTGGTCTACATATCACCGTTGATGAACAGCTTTTCCCATCAAAGACTCGGTGCTGTTTCCTGCAGTATATTGCAAGTAAACCTGACAAGTTTGGGATCAAGTTTTGGGTGGCTTGCGACCTAAAATCCAAGTACATTTGCAATGTCTTCCCATATCTTGGCAAGGACCCCAATCGTCCCACTGGGGAGAGACTTTCTGAAAATGTAGTAATGAGGCTGATGGAACCATTCCTAGACAAGGGCAGAAATGTTACCACGGACAATTTTTTCACATCGCTTTCACTTGCACAAAAACTTCTTAGACGGAAAACCACCATCCTCGGCACAGTCAACAGGATTCGCAGGGAAATTCCTCAATCCACTAGACAGACAGATCGCAATGTATTCACCACTCAGGTATGTTACAGGTCTTTTGTGGTTCTATGTTTATGTGTTTCATTGTGTGTAAAAGGGCTATGGAAAAAACAATTTATCTTATTTCTTAGGTGTTTTCAACCTCTGCTGCCACACTGACGGCGTATGCGGCCAAACGGAAGAAGACAGTCTATATTCTTAGCAGCATGCACAGCGTGGTTCAGACTGATAACACCACCAAAAGGAAGCCAAACACTGTCTCCCTTTACAACAAAACAAAGTGTGGCGTGGATGTGATGGACCAGATGGTTCGGGAGTACACTGTCCGCAAAGGAACACGGCGCTGGCCAGTCGCCGTGTCTTATAACATGATTGACATGGCAGCACTGAATGCACATGTGCTGTATCAAGCATGCACCGGGACGAAGGAAAGACGGGTGGACTTCCTGGTGGCGCTTGCAACAGAGTTGGCTCGCTCTCATGTAGCTGCGAAGAAGGCAAGAAAAGAACAGTTGCTTCGGACACAACCCTCCACACCTAGCCCTGGAAAAAGAGCCACGTGTCAGGTCAAACACAACTGCAAGAACAATCATGCCACTGTGCGATGTGTTCACTGCAAAAGATACACATGTGGTAAATGCAGACTACAGATACCATGGCAGTGCCAGGATTGTGAGTGATTGCTGAAAATGTTGAATTGTTTGTACTCACTCACTTTTTATTATTATTTGTAAATATGTGTACAAATGGTTGGTTTTTTGTACTGTTTTTATCAATAAATCTGAGCAACAAAGGACATACACCCATGTGTGTTGATTTCTCCCTAAGATGGCAAACTGAAACACTCCAAGTTGGTGACTTTTGGAGATTTATTTCCCTGGATGATTGAGAATGCATCAAGATGAAACACAAAAGGAAGTGCACAGCTTTTAGCAGCTCCCCCACGCCCTCAATCACACACCCCCACTCCCCTCCCTCCAGAATTCCCAGATAACGACCCAACATACATATGAATGACTAGCCAATTTAGCTTCCACTTGGCTGAAGCTAAAGCTTAGCTAAAAGCCATTTGGCTGCTCTCCGGGTTTTATAGGTAGAAAGGTAGAAGCCTGGGGATGCTAGTGTCAATCACCTGGGTCACCTGCTGAGAAAGAAAAAAGAAAACAAGCAGAAGAGAACAAGAGTAATAGAATAAACAACATCACAATGATATATGGGAATATGACAGTAAATACTAAATATTAAACATTATTGTGCAGCACATAAGATCAACAGAACACAGTGTGCTTTGAGGTAGGAGCCAAAAAGGGTGTAGTTTGTGGGTGTGATCACCCGTGTGTACACCTGTGAGCATGGACGCGCTTGTTTTTTGTTTTTTAAAAGGTTCCTTCATGTAATGATCTGCTAGAGGGTGTGGGGGGGCCACAGCCCCGTCCTCCAGGGCATGAAGCAGGTATGGAGGAGATCAAAACTCCAGACATCCAGAGGCCCCCAGAACACAAGAGACCAAGGAAGACCAACAGAGGGGCAGCCGCGCCACTGTCCCAGAAAGAGCTGAGGAGAGTCCCAGATGAGGGCTCACTCAGCAGCCGCGGAGCAGAAGCCAGGGGGAGTTGCAGTGACGCGCCCGTGAGCTCCGCCGGCAGCCAGCCGTGCCTGAGTGACCGAGCCCCAGGCCGAGAGGCCGGGGGCACCCCACCTCCGAAGTGGCCCGAGCAAGCCCCAGGCTCCAGGCCCCGATAAGCGGCCGCCAAGGAGTGAGCCGGTGTGTACCTGGACGCCCATCCCCGGACACAAAGAACCACCAACGCACCGACGTCTGAGGGAGTCCGCCACTGGCAGGGGAAGTGGTGGTCCGCATCACTGCAACCACACCACCAATCCATCTGTCAATCTCCCGCTCCCTTCTCCCATCACTTGTGAACAAGACCCCAAGATACTTGAACTCCTCCAACTGGGGCAGGAACTTTTCTCTTACCAGGAGTAGGCACTCCACCCTTTTCCGGCTGAGGACCATGGCCTCAGATTTGGAGGTGCTAATTCTCATTCCTACCGCTTCACACTCGGCTGTGAACCGTTCCAGTGCAAGCTGGAGGCCATCACCCAATAAAGCCAACAGAACCACATCGTCTCCAAAAAGCAGAGATGAGATTCTGAGACTACCCAAGTGAAAGCCTTCCACCACTTGGCTACGCCTAGAAATTTTGTCCATAAAGATTATGAACAGAATTGGTGACAAAGGACAGCCCTGGTGGAGTCCATCACCCACCAGGAACAAGTCCAACTTATTGCCGGCTATGACCAAGCTCTTGCAACGGTTATGGTCTATAAAGATGTTTGTTTATAAGAACAATTGCTTGTTGCACCTATAATGCTTCAACCTTACAGTTCAGAAATAAATATAATCTGTTTTTACAAGGCAAAATATTTTATATTATTTATATCATGAAGTTTACTGATTAATTTTTTTTTATTGCTCCATCCAGAAATTAGGAAACACTAAAGGTACAAATTGGTTTCTGGAGTCCGTATTGAGAAGTTTTATTATTAGTGTTTTGTCGCTATGTTGATGTTTTTGGACCCTGAAGTGACCATAAATTACAAGAGAAGAAGTGCAAGCAGTGGCGGTCCTAGCCTGTTTGGCGCCCTGGGCAAACACTCCCTCTGGCACCCCCCCCCCCCCCCCCCCCCCCCCACACACACACACACAGACAAAACATATTAAGGATTGTACATTAACATAAAACTGTTGTCGGAACCATATTGAATTTCACGAGAGAAACATACACACATATGAAGAGAGACAGAGTATGCATTGTATGCAAACGGCTACCAAACAGCCATCATAATTCGTCATACAACGAGAACAGGACAAATCAACAATTGACAATGACTAATTAATAATAAAATCTGTTTTAGTCTGTTACTGTTGCTATTTTTACCATTTCTTCTTGGAGCAACTGTAACCCACATAATTTCCTTAGGGATTAATAAAGTATTCTGATTCTGATAGTTTCAGGCTACATGCCCTGCCATTATCTAATGACACAGCTGCTTACCTGTATCTTTTGCTCGTTTCTCCTCCTCTTCTTTTCTCTTTTTTCTAAACTGAGAACCTGATGGCTTTGAACTTTTCTTGTCCATCTTCCATTGATTTTAATTTTGCACTCCAGTATGAACACCCATCCCCCAACCCGAGGATCACCACAGCATAACCTAATAAACCTACACCTTAGTTCACAGATTCACTTTGTCTAAGGTGTATTTCTGAGATTTCACACAACCCAGGATTCAAATCATGAATACATAATGGACTTGGATTTACATCATTATGAATGAAATGTGCTCTATTTGGAAGCAGCAGGTCTCCCTCCCCTTTCGACGGGTTGTGTGTGAGACTTTAAATCATCAAACTGTAAATTTTAAATTGTTATTGATCCCTTTACTCCTGGTGCTGAAGTGTATATTTATTTTCTTACTCTTCTTATATATATTGTTTGTTTACCAAGATTATTATCGTTAACGAAAACTAACAAAATAACGAAAACTAGAAGTGAAAAAATATTTTCGTTAACGGAAATAAAAATAAAAACAAAAAAAAGAAAACTAACTAAAACTGTAATGAGTGTTCACAAAACTAACTAAAATTAACTGAATTTATAGCAAAAATGTGTTCAGTTTTCATTGATGTGTGCGTGTCAAACAATAGCCAAGGGTGAAAATGAAGTTTAGTTTCCAGATTTTTTTCTTGCTGTCTCATTATGCCAGCAGGTGGCAGTATGTTAGTCGAGTCGTCTGTGTTGCTGCTCCGTCCACGCGCAGAATCATGTCAGGAACAGTCGGGAGAAAGCGCCAGAGTCCAATTTGGGATTACTTTGAATATGACTGTGTTTTGGATAAAGCAAGTGTCTTGTAGTGGAAAGAGACAAATTATGAGGGACATTTCTAAAGGGAAAAAAATCCCACAAACCGTAAAGTGCACTTGAAAAGCTCACACAAGAAGGCTAACCTAGCTTACCTTGAGAAGGTAAGGGAGCACACTCAACCCTCATCCCCAGAAAACAGAAGCTAACCCCAGGCAAGGCAGCGTGATGCATCCCGAGACAACAGGACGGCGACATCTACATAACTGTGTGAGTCAATTGCCTTCAAAAAGTTTATCAATTCACTTGAACCAAAATTACGAACACCCGGTGCTGCGAGAGTTAATAGTCTCACTGGGGCCAAGATATACATTTTATAGTTGCCTGGTATCAGTGGTTGTTCATCTGCCTTTATTTATTTATTTATTTATTTAAAGAACCCATAGGTGGGAATGTGAGTTGTCTGTCTCTGCGTGTTCGCCCTGCGACAGACAGGCGACCTGTCCAGGGTGCAGGGTATGGTAGCTGGAATAGCAACATACCCAAGGATAAGCAGAAGAGAATGACTGATATGATGAAACTGGGATTTTGTTACACTGCAAACACAACTAAAACTATAACTGAAACGAATCAAAACTAAACTGAAACTAAGGATTTAAAAAAAAATAAAAACTAAACTAAACTAGCAACCAATTGGTTAAAATTAATTAAAACTGATATAAAATTGAAAATCTGAAGTCAAAACTAAATAAAAATAAAAACTAATGAAAATTGCAAAACTATTAAAACCCTGTTGTTTACCTGCACTGCTGTAACTGGAGCCTCGTCGTCTTGTCTCTCTGTATACTGGACTGTATGTAGCGGAGATGACAATAAAGTTGACTTTGACTTCAGCAGCAAGCAGGTGCCCCGAGGGCTCTCGCGCTCACTTTTCGCGTATAGAATTTCGAAAAAACATTGGTGCAAATTCTAAGTCTGTATCATGATGTCTGGTGTTTTCGTGTTTGTTGGTTTGTTTTTATTTTGTTTTATTTTGTGAGTTGGCTATTAGATGCTGCTCCAGCCGGTCAGAGAATACCCCGCCGCCCCGCCCTCTCCTCCCTGTGCCGCAAGCAGCAGGCGCACCTCGCAAACAGAGGGCGCCCTTACTCCCAGCAAATGGGCGATAGAAAACCGATCGCTGCCTATGCCATTCCCGATATGCGCTGGCATGACGTCGGGGCAGCACGAGTATGAGCATTTTTTTTTTTTTTTTGCCGATGCCCGTGATGCCGCCCCCCACCATGATGCCGCCCCGGGCAACCGCCCATGTCGCCCGTATCTAAAACCGCTACTGAGTGCAAGTTACCATTTTTAAATACATACCAACACGTCAGTTTAGTGATTGTAGAAGTATATGAGTGTTGCCTAGACCCAAAAATATCAAAATGGATCAACTGTGAAAGATATTCACTCACTGCATAAGTTTTAGGTTAACTAGAGTGTTGGATGTTTCATTTTCTAGAGCAGAAATACCATGGTAACTCGCACATCTCATGGAGGAATAAACCACATACACGTTGTTAGAGTTTTACATCAGAGGCACACGCCTTCCTCTGCGCCATCATTTATTGAACACACACTTCCGTATTTATACCTTTCAGATTAAGAGCACATACATATATGATAGGGCAACACCCCCACTTGCTCTTAACACTGTACATTACACATTTACATGATATACATATTTACATGATATTCACATATTAACATTTATGTTCCAAACAAAATATGCGTAAATCAAACTGCCCACTAATTCTCTATTTTTTCCTGAATCAACTGATTCACCATGTGCATCAAAGTCATTTTTGAGTTCACAAGGAGTAGAACGTGGCTTACAGTCAGACATTTTGAACCTATCCAGGATTTTTGTGATGTACCGTGTCTGGTTTAGTCTTATCTCATGGTTCTCTTGTATACAGTCAATACCCAAGAAATGTTTGAGCTCACCAAGATCCTTCATTTTAAATTTCTCATTCAACATTTGTTTCACGTTTCTGATAGCGTCTTCACTGTTGGCAGCTATGATTACAACATCAACCCAGATGATAAGAATCACTGTCTCACTCGCTGTCTGTCTGGAGAAAAAAACAACTTTTTTTCCCCCTTGTATGAGTTACAGTTTCAAAATGGTATTTTAAAATGAAGATACCCCCACTTTGAAATAGCACCCACAGACAGCTGACTGCCGGTCCGTTTCCAGCCAATTTTCAGGCAGGTCTCTGGTTCTGGGAGTTCCAACCCCTTCACCTGATTTTTATCTACAGTACTTCTGATTGTGAACAAGTCCCTTACAGAAACATATGTTATTGTAATATTTTAAAGTGGTCTTGGGTAATAGTTCTTCATGCTTTCTGAAGGTCTTTCAGTGTTTCAAAAGAATAAATAATATATATTAATTATATAATAATTTTAGGAGCCCTGATCCAAAAAAAGAAAAAAAATAGCAGGTAGTAACTAAATGACTTCTCTTATAACTCTTGTGAGAACACAACAATTTGCAAACGTTTTTCTTCATGGTGGTTAGAGATGGTACCACTTGTGGCTATGACACTGGCGGGGGGATCAGGGGGACCAGCCAAGAATTGGTTGTAGTCCTCTCACTGACCAACCATCAATTTTAAGTAGCTGTATCTGGAGGAAGCTATGAACATTGACCTGAATTATGGCCCTTGCTCTGCCTTCATTTTTCAGGCCTGGAGATTGCCACTTGTTCAGCACCAACCTAAATGTGCCACAAATCATGCACTGAACTAGTTGTTACGAGCCTTAACAGCATCACTTGTTCAACCTGCCATTACGGATGAGACTGAGATAAGAGGTTGATTTGCTTAATAGCGTTTCCTAATATTCGTTCAGCCATCAGCCTTTCTTCCTGATTTGTCTGCTAGATTTCAGTACAGCACAGATAGAAAGGACTTGTTAGTAAATTGTCTTTTTTCCCCGCTGCTGTCAGATATGATGATGCTTTGAGGACAATGGCTAATGTTGAGCCTAAAAGCCTTGTGTTGAGTATGAATCATGTTCGAGTGCTTTTGGTGGTGATATATGCCTCCCTGAGTGGCATTTACTTGGAAATAGCCATATTTGTGTGTTTAATGGGAGTGTGTATTTTGAGGGTGTGAGAATGGGTGTGAATGTGTTGGCTGTCTTTCTTTAGAATATTGAGTGACAGCCTTTTTCCAGACAATTGTACACCCCCACAAGAGAAAGAGACAAAGTGAGAAAGGCGAAGAGATAGAGAGACAAAGAGAAAGTTGCAAACAGGCACACAAAGTTAGTTTCCATTTTCAGCTCGTGTCAAGTGATTTTCTTTTATATTTTCTTCAATTTTTGTTACATTTTTTTTATGCTAATGTCTAGCGTACACAGACATATAATGTGTCTTCCCATACAGTGTTGCTTTACTATTTTAGAACACAAAGATTGCTCAGAGATGGCTTCAGACGTATTGGTGTGTTTAATGTTTTACTTACGTCAATGTAGCTCCATTAACAAAAAGAAAAAAAAATCTTGTTGCATAAAATGTATATTTTCAAATCATCTATGCAGTAGCTTCTGAAAAAGGATTCTGCTTGGTTCAAGCAAACAAGAAAATGATTAGCGGATATAAGGAGATTGCATTTACTGGCACTGACTCAGAATTGTTAATTTGACACGTCATAATTCAAAGAAACTATATTTGGATGGAAGCAGTTTGTGATCTGGGAGAATGGGAACATGTGTGAGTATGTATACGCTAGTGTTACTTAGTGAAATCTGCATATAGCAGCATAAACCACAGGAAGCCCAGCTGCCATCAAACCAGGGAGGAATAGTGCCATGAGAATGAAAGAGGGAGTGAAAAAGTGTGGAGGTGGGAGTTAGGAAGCGGACAAAGATGACGAGTCACAGAAGTTGAACTAACAGCACAATGGAGAGGGAAAGAGAGAGAAACAGTGGCAGGGCAGTGAATGATGGTAGTAGGCGGATGCACCCATGCAGCTCTTTATCAGAGCTCGACCGTTGTTTTCTCTGTTGCATATAAATAGCTGTTTATATTTGTTTCATAGAGTGTATGCCTATTGTTGTTAGCCGTAGGGAAGGTGGGTAGTGCTGGCCTTCATTCTGAAGAGAGTCGATGTATGCATGTGTGTGAAGTTGCTCCTTTTCCTGTCTTTATGAGAACCATTTTAACTTGCAGACCATAGTAGTGGAGACTTAATTTACAGATTTATTGTGTTATTCTAACTTCCACAGTGTTTTTGTTTCATGAATAGCATGATTAAGATCAACCACGATAGGCAATGTAACAAGAAGTGCAAGACAGTTGGGTGCACAAGTCCAGGGGTTGTACACACACCATTAACAATACAATGTATTCAAATCAACAAAGGTTCAGTGTAGACATCTTATCCAAAACTTCTGGTGTTTTGGATAGGATGAATATTTGCAACAGTGACCAATCTCCATATCAGGTGCTGAGAGGAAGTGTCAGTCTTTGCTGTATAACTCTATATGTTGGGATGGACATTTTTGATGGTAATCCATAATCAATCAACACTTGCTTTCATAGGATATGTCAGAAGGAGCAGGCATCATCCCTCCATTTGGTAGTTTTAGCACTGCTGCTCCACCACTATCACTGGTCTGTAAAGTTGGACTAGAGACATTAGCATCCAGGTTCCCCACAGGATGCAAGTCTGTCTTTTAATCTTGAGCTTGTACTTGTTCTGACACTCCTTTCTCGCTGCTCCTACGTCCCCAAAACTGACAGTTAACTGAGAATTACAAATCTCATATTTTAAAAGTCAAATATTTTCACATAAAAACAAATAAAATCTTAAGGTCAAAAGCCCCCATTAACTCCAGTGCCTGGAATCGGGCAAAGTATTCATGTAGTGTGACCGCTAATCATGTCCAAGTACAGAATGTGACCTACAGCTCTCTCTGCCAATCTTGTCGTGTTAAGCAATTAACATATCTGTACGACATTTGAGAGGACAATGTGTCACAGCTTCAAAGAAACTACCCTAATTAAGTTCTAAAATTGACTCCAAAATCGACTCTGTTGTGCTTTACAGAGAGAATAAAAAAAAGGGAGAATGAGTGCTTTTGAAATGCATGTGCGTCAAAGACTACAAGTGTGAGATGGAGGGATTATGTTTATATGGACAGTGACCATTAACTGGAGTAAGTTCCTAGGGTAAGGAAGTAATTCCAATATTTTGTGTTTATCTATTTTCATCTGTTTATCCATTTCTGGTCCACACAGGGGCTTGAGGTGATTCCTGCTGTCATGGGGCGAGTGGCAGGATACACCCCAGACAGATTGTTAGTCCATTGCCAATTTAGAATAACCAATTAACCAAATATGCATGTGACTCTGTGAATACCCAGAAAGAACCCACACTGAGGGAACATACAAACTCCACATAGAAAGGCCATCTGGTGGATTCAAACTCAGCCCAATCTTGCTGAAATACAACAGTGCTAACAGCACCACTGTGCTGTAGACATATTTAAGGTTAAACCTGATGTGAAAACTGAGGAAATCCTCTAACTGTGATCTACGATGCCAATGTTAAAAAAGAATTGGATTTATTTATTTATTTTACAATCCACACTTCAGTTTGGAGTGAAGACTATGTTCGCTATCATTCGACAGAAATCTAAAGTTGTTGTTTGGACCTGAGCTAACTCTAAAGACATCAAGATTTATTTATTTTTTGAGAGTTTGGAAAACTTATCTAAGCCTACGTAAGTAATTTTTACTGGCAGTTTAAAACTTCTGACAAGCTGACAGAGATCACACTAGGTGAAATTCATCTTTTAATAACACTCTAGAATTGACTTAAATACACTTATCAGTTTCTGATTGCTCAAGCTGGCCAAAGCTCAAATGTCACCAACTGTTAATAATTTTCAACACAAATCGATTGAAGCCTGCACTCTTAATTACTCGCCACAACTGGCACCCATATACAGGCTGGGGCTGGATCACATTTGGGCATCTGGTGCCAGAGCACAGCTGAGTATGCTGGAACTCAGCCTGACCCAACTGGCTGGGAAGAGTCAGAGAGGGGTTCAAGGCAATTATGTACCTGAGAAAATGGAAGCCTGTTAGAGAACTAGCATTGATTGTTTATCAACGTTTGTTTATTCTGTCTTTTGGGCAAAGCAGAACACTTTCATCTTGTATATCATAATGCCATTACAAATGAAAGCTTAAAATGCAGCTAGGGGCCTTTATTTGCAACCAACCTCATATAGTTGAGGTTATCAGGTGCATGAAACCAAATTCCAGTGATGTAGGAAGTCTGTAGCTCTAATTTCTCAATTTTTGGGTCATATTTTGGATTTTTATCATGTGAAAATTATTAGTAATGTTTCTCTGTTACTAATGTTTTCTTTGCTAAGTTCATGTATATTTAGTGTACTTGACATTACATCAAAATGTAGGATTTTGAGTGCTTAAATGCTTTTATTTTCTGTCTCTTTTTGCTTCTGTCTCCACCAGTACTAATGAGAAGCACATAACAGATCCATGTGCAATACATAAGCCACGTTCCAGGAGGCTGAAAAAAGAAGTTACAGAAAGACAGGGAGAAGAGAGCAAGGAGGGCAAATGAGAAAAACAAGTGTCCCTGTACATTATGTTGCCAATTACTAGTAATATGCTGGCATGTTGCCTCTACACTGGCTTATTTGATTTTAATTAGTGTTTTGCACCATTTTTAATGTGTTATTGTCAGGTTGATGTCAGTTACTGCATAAGCTTGACTTGAAATACATGCATTCACAGTAATTAAATGTGCACACGTGGACAAGTTTCACTTTTAATGAATGTATTCTTAGTAAATGTCTCCAACATTTGTTATACTTTATATATCTAATGCAAAAATCTGAAATAAAACATGATTTATTATCTCAGTAAAAGAAAGTACACCATCAGTCGAGCATCATCTATTTTTCATACGACACCCACCTATCCATTCATCAACTGTATCCAAGTATTGTTGCAGGGTTTGGAGTCTAAATCAGCTGACATGGGACATAACCTACACAGTTCATCAGTCCTTCACAGGACCAAAACAAAGGTGACATACAATCTAGCTTCCAAAAAAGTTGGGACACTGTGTAAAAATTTAAATAAAAAGAGAATATAATGACTTTCAAGTCCCATAAACCCATATTTTATTCATAATAAAACAAAGAAAACATTTCACCATGTCATATAGAAATTTGCTAATTTTGAATTTGACGTCATCTCAAAAAAGGCCAAAAACATAAGTGATATTAAAAAGAAACAACTGGGAGAACATTTTGTTTTTACTAATTAGGGTTAATTGGTTGCAAGTGTGTAATATGATTGGTTATAAAAGGTGTTTTTATTTTTTTATTTTTTTTATTTTTTTGCCTGTCCCATTTGGCTCTTTTGCCATCAGAATTATTGTCTAAAGGCAAAGAAAGATGCCCAACGGATTGTAAAAGGTGTTTTTAGAGAGGCAGAGTAACTCAGAAATGAAGATGGGCAGAGGTCGATCAGTGTGCCAAAGAAAATGCATCTACACATTGTTAAACAATTTTGGTATGAGCTCAGTATGAAATTGCAAAGGGTTTTAATATGTCATCTACAGCAGCGGTCCCCAACCTTTTTTGCGCCACGGACCGGTTTATGCCCGACGTTATTTTCACGGGCCGGCCTTTAAGGTGTCGCGGATAAATACAACAAAATAAAACTAGTACCGGTACCGAAAAAAAGAAGATTTATTCATAACACACGTGAAAAGACCAAGGAAAACAGAGTTAATGATAAAAACGATAACAAAATAACGCTGGAAACCGATAAAAACCCTGAAAACCATACATTTCACACCTGAGCCTCAACTCTCGCGGCCCAGTACCAAACAACTCACGGACCGGTAGCGGTCCGAGGCCCGAGGGTTGGGGACCACTGATCTACAGTACAAAAATGTCATCAGAAAAGTTGAACTTTGGAAAAACTCCCCAAGCACATGATCTTTGGGCATTCAGGCACCACCGCTTTAAAAATAATGGACGTGATTCTATCATGGAACTAATTACATGGGCTAAAGGAACAGTCACATAAATCACTGCCTGTGAGCGCACTTCATCAACAAATGCAGGTTAAAGCTTTATTATGCAAAGAAGAAACCATCTGTGAACATGGACCAGAAACTGCCATCTTCTGCGAGCCAAAACTCATTTAAATTGGACGGTAAAGTTGAAAACTGTTCTGTGGTCAGACAAATTGAAATTTGCAATTTTTTTTGGAAGACATGGCTGCAGCGTCATCTTTACTAAAGAGTTGAGGAACCACTTGATTTATCACACTCAAAGAATGTATGTGGGTGCATTAGTGCTTATTGAATTGGAAAGTCATCAACACTGAAGGTTATATACAGGTTTTAGAGCAACATATGGTCCCATCCAGATGATATGTTCTTCAAGTCCTGCATATTTCAGAAAAACAATGCTAAAACACACAGTGAAAGTATTTCAATAAGGAGATATCATTTGGAAGAACTGAACCCATTTATTGAGCTAGAGAAGTTAATGTACTTCAAGTGTTAAACACTATATATCCAGAGCAAAAAATTCAGTGACTTGTGTTCTCTAGTCACTTATCTTGTTTACTCACTCTGCCAAGAGCAATGTTGTCTTTAAAAAAAAACGTCGGTGTTCACTGAAACTAAATTTCACCAGCAGATGAATGATAGGTTTGTAGCTTGAACCCATCCGCTGGAACGTTGAAGACAATATAATTACACTGCTAAGCAAGACACAAATAGGCAAAGTTCTTCATGTTACTCGTGCACGGGAGAGACCGGACAGAGCGCCGTCCCTTCGCTTGACCCCAGTCGCTCTCGTCCGTCCTCCCGTACCACTGTCCTTTTATTGAGGTTACATGAATATGCATAGGTTCATTAACATACGACGTCTACATACAAACAAAGAGTACCTTGCCTGTGTGTGTGTGTGTGTGTGTGTGTGTGTGTGTTGCTGATCAAAGGGTCAAACATCCTTGGTCAGGAAGAGTAGACTAGACCCCCCCCCCCCGGTGAGGAAGTCCAGCAGTTCATCTAAACAGAAAAGCACTTAGACTAGAACAGACGTAGCTACGTTAATCCTACCATAAAACAATTAAGACAAGGTACGAACTTTCCCATGCTCCCAGGATATAGGTGTGCATTCTAGTGTGGAATACACACCAAGCCTCTGTAGCCTGTTAAAGATCACACAACTTATCACTACACAATTGATTATACACCTCTAAGCATCTATGGTTAAATATTTCTAAGCATAAATGACAATCAACAATACAAACTCTAACAATGAAATTTAGAATGACTGAGTGTTTACTCTCTATATACAGTGGGGCAAAAAAGTATTTAGTCAGCCACCGATTGTGCAAGTTCCCCCACCTAAAATGATGACAGAGGTCAGTAATTTGCACCAGAGGTACACTTCAACTGTGAGAGACAGAATGTGAAAAGGAAATCCATGAATCCACATGGTAGGATTTGTAAAGAATTTATTCGTAAATCAGGGTGGAAAATAAGTATTTGGTCACCTCAAACATGAACTCATCAGTCACTGCCGCATTTTGGGTCCTCCTTTTCCTCCAACACCACACGGCTCACCCCGCCAGCCGTGACACATATTATTTAAAATACATGAAATAAACAAATGAAAATTTAAAAAAATCTATTTTTATAATACGACAGAACTATAAAATAATACTATACATTGCATATGCAATTAATAAAATGAGTTCCCACATATACGAGTCTTATATACTGATTTACTCTGCTGTCCAACTTTTTTGTACTGATTTTAACTGTGTTTAGCTTGGGTTATTGTGAAGGCCCGTCATCACCCTTTTTTCAAATTGCCTTTACATAGCCTGGAGTTATGTTTGGGTCATTTGCAGCACTGCAGCAGAGGACACATTGTTGACCTTGGTCCCTTTTCTGAGGGGCTTCTCATGAAAGAACTTTCATCAGTTTCAAGTGTCTTTCACTTTTTCTTACTTCACTTGAAGAAATTTAGAGTTCTTGGCCCTTAATTAAGTGAATCTTGCAATACCTTTGATTACTACAGTAAATTCAGGCAGTTATGTAAATCTGGCAGTCGAGCAAACAGTGCTTATATTTAAGATAAAATACAAATGTTTCTGTCACTACAACACTGACAACAGTAATTTTCCCTTTGTCCATTAATTTGCAGTAGTAGTAGATACAGTAGCAGTTCTTAGAAATGCAGTTGGTCATCTTTGGCTGTATTTGTAAAGTCTGTCAATGTGAGGTTCTCTGCACCTGTCAATTTTTCATCTGACACAAATTTTTAGATTACCTTTCAAAAGAGGCAAAACAAAAATATGCAAACATACAAGGGCCCTTACATTCTATATTCAGCAGTCACCACAGTATTTAAATCACTGCAAATTCTGCCAGAAGTCAATTTCAGCAAGACCTTACTGTTGTGAGGAAAACATCTTATTACACTGCCACCAGGATAAACGAGCTTAAAAGTGCAAGAAGTAAAGATGCTTACATGTATTTTCCATTTGGATGGATCAGTACAGGATGTACAGAAAGGTTTGAACTGTTGTCTGCGATGGGGGATTTGACAGGGAGAATGGTGGTGTACATAATTGGATGGATATAAGCTGGACAGGAATATTGACTTAAGAAGATTTAGTAAAGGAGTGCTGAAAGTAAAAGCTAATACCTCAAATGTTTTTTAAGATCATTTTCAAAGAACAAGATATTTATTAAGAGTTTAAATAAATAAATAAATAAGAGAGCAGGAGATCAACAGATGGATTGGTGCTGCGGCTGCAGCGATGCGGACGCTGTACTGGTCCATCATGGTGAAGAGGGAGCTGAGTGCAAAAGTGAAGCTCTCGATTTACAGGTCGATCTACGTCCCTACCCTCACCTATGGCCACGAGCTGTGTGTAGTGACCAAAAGAACAAGATTGCAGATACAAGCAGCAGAAATGAGCTTCCTCCGAAGGGTGGTTGGCCTCTCCCTTAGAGATAGGGTGAGAAGTTCAGCCATCCGTTAGGGGCTCAGAGTGGAGCCGCTGCTCCTCCACATTGAAAGGAGCCAGTTGAGGTGTTTCGGGCATCTTAAAGGTTGCCTCCTTGGCGCCTCCTGGGTGAGGTGTTCCAGGCATGTCCCACTGGGAGGAGGCCCCGGGGCAGACTCAGGACAGATGGGGGGATTATATCTCTCGGCTTGCCTGGGAATGCCTTGGTGTTCCTCCGGACAAGCTGGAGGAGGTGGCTGGGGAGAGGGAGGTCTGGGCTTCTCTGCTTAGGCTGCTGCCCCCGCAACCTGGCACCGGATAAGCGGAAGAGGATGGATGGAGAAATCCCTAATAGAACCTACAAAAAAGCTCAAACATGCTCTAAGTTAAAAACAGATTGAAGACCAAAGTTATTACTTTGTTTTATCTGTCCTAATTTTGCTTTTAATATAGCAAAGCTTCAAGCCATAGACATACTGTTATACTACTGGTAAGAGAGGGATTTTTACTTAAGATTAGAGAAGAGCTCCTATTCTGTTGGAAAAGGAGGCTGTGATCTGCTATGTTAACATGATGAGATGAGTGGATTCTACTGGTGGCCTCAAAGCCCTTCTTTGATGCCTGTCTGATGCCTTTCTTGTGTCTGCAGCCACAAGAAGGTCAGAAATCTGAGCTGTAGGCAAAATGTTTGAAAGTTCCTTAATCTGAATGAACTCTGGAACAGAATATTTGTCTTTAGTATAAAACTTCTCCCAATGGAAGGATAAAATGGGACCTGTAAAGACACACACTTGCCAATAAGAGCTATAAATATCCAATATCAACATGACAAATTGTGATTAGCAACCTGATATTCACTAATTAACTGTAGGTGATTTATAACATTTCTCTGGTTTTGGTAAAACATAAAATGAGCTTACAGTTAATGGTTACAAGCTAATAAGATACATTAGTTAATATTTACTATATTTGTCACAGTTGTATCTATTGTTTAGAAGGAAAAACATGCAAGTGAAAAAATTTTCCAATGCCTTGACCTGCCATACACTGGAAAACCAAGAATCTGTTAAATTTAAGTAAACAGACGCAAAAGACAAAGAAAATGACAGTGGGGAAGAGAAGGAGAAGAAAGTGTCTGTTAATAACAGGAAAATAATTTCCACAAAGTCAGTATGATATTAATTAAAAGCAGTAGCCCATAACTAATTCATAATACAAACAAATTGGCTCAGAGGACTCAGAGGATTTTTCTAGAGCATCGCAAATAATGGACCAGAAATTTGTCACAAATCAAATAACTTCATCCAAAGGAAAAGAAAACATTTAAACTGTGATCAATCCTTTGCCCTCAAAGTTAGATGATGTCCTAACAAATTACATTAGTCACTGTAGTTAACTATGAAAGTAGCTATGGCCCTCTCAGGGAAGGCTCATGCTATTGTAAGGTAATTGAATCAATTGCAAAATAAACTTATATTTAAAAAAGAAAGCAAAACATCAAGTGTATTGAGTTACATGATCTTTGACCCAAAACATAATGTGTAAAATCTGAACACACAGTTCTCTCCTTTTATTATCAGACGACAGCTATGAAATCTAAAAAATATAACAGCTATATCCTGATTGAACCGTTATCTAAAAACACAGAATTATGTGGGCATTTACAATTGAAATGTTCTTCTAAGTGAGTCTGAAGTGCAACATTTCTTACAACTCATGAGCTGATAAACGAAACAATGTATTCTCAAGCTCTTCATATGACTGTTTCTGCTTTTTACTAGGTGTTGAAAATCTAGGCCACATTTTCATTGTGTGTGAGTCAACCTAGTAAAATCTGAACCTGTGATTATAATTTACAGGCTCTTTGCACTGAGAGCAAAATTGATTTACTGTAATCTTAATCCTGATATAATCTCTAGTATGAAGGGACAGAGAGGCATGTGAGTTACTGTTAATCTGAACCCAGGCTCCGACCTCCCGGACTTCCTCAAAAGCCAGCACTGTAAACTTAACTCTGTGCCAACATTTAATCCAATCCATATGGCATCAGATTTATCTGCAGGTAAATTAGTGGCTGGGATAAGTATCTGCTGGGTAGATTAATAGAGTGCAGAGGAAAGTAAAATAGGGATAAGGTAATGTTTTAGGGACCCACTCCAGAGGCCCAGAGCGGTGATATGTGTATAACTGTCTGTGGATGAGAAAAATGCTCTGGAAATATTTTAGAGCCACACTTAGAAACCCTCAGTATATTTCCCTTCCAAATGATGCCGTTACACTTCAAATTAAACAAGAGGTCGGTGAGATAGGTGTGTGTGATAAAATTCCTTTAATATATTGCCTATGAAATGATGTATTTTGTCCTGTTTTGTGGTACAGGGACAAGTCGCAGTCACTGCTTTATAAAATTTAAAGTGTAATCTTCTGTTGGCTTAATTGTTTGGATGCATACAGGCGCAGGCAGTGATTTGTTGGATCACTAAAACTCAGCAGATATTGGAGCACGGATGGTGGACTTCCAGGCAGTGTAGTGGAGAGAGAGTGGAGAACAGTCTGTTTGGTCCCAGGGTTATGGACAGCCTAGTACACAGCTTTTCTTTTAGTGTTTGTGTGTGTTTGGGGGTAGATAGGCCATAATTACAAGGATGCTAAATCACCTTATATTTAGAACATATACATCGGTGCTTAGCCATGTTAAAATTAGCATATTAAGGCTTGGGTCAAAAGTTAATAAAAGTGTTATAATTTTAAACTTATAAATTCTATCAAAATCTAAGACACACTGAAAAAAACAAGTGTGCTACTTTAGTAGGCAAACAGTCTACAGATTTTCATGTGAGATATACGATGAGTCAGCGCTATTCCTTTCAGTGTTTTTCATGATGCTTAACATAACCATAGACCTCTTATCTGTCTCACACCTTGCATGAAAACCCACCCTTACTCTTCATCTTTCCCAGATATTTTTGCTCAGTCTTACAACTTAGTGCTTAAACCGAATCCCAGTTAAATATTAAATGACATGTAAAATTTTGAATGGATATCTTGTTAGCTTCTGCCATACGCGCAATTTTAACACAGCCTTTCAGACTTCTTCAGGAAAGATTGGCCGTGTGATTTCTGAGGAGGCTTCCATTATGCGTTTTTTGTGACAGGCTGTTAGTAACAAAGTGTCTAAAGATACTATTTAATTACTAGAAATACCAGATCTTTATGCATTAAAATTTCCAAAAGGCAATTTAAGGTAACTAATGGAACAAATGAAGTAAAAAAAAAATACTTGTAGGATTAATCAGTGTATGATATCAATAACTAATGAAATTAAATTTCATCCCCTTAATAAACATTCAATATCTTCACTCAGGTAGTAATAAAATTATTTCTATACCATCAAAAGCAGATGGAGGCCGTGGCATGTTTTATTTGATTGCAGTGGGCTGATACTGGATAGATACTTTTTCCCTTTGAGGTTTCTTACATGAAACCCATGCACACTTTGTCCACCACACTTTATGTGATGCAACCACTGGTTACTAGAGCAAGCGACTGCAACTTTTTCCAAATGTTTTTTCTTCTTAATGTGGCCCCAATACTCGTGTACTCGGTGGCATGATTTACCCATCCAGATCAAAAATACATGTAGCTGTCTGTATTTTGAAAGCTTTCATCCTGGCAGTAGAGTAAGTTGAGTACAGCGAGTGAGTGGTACAAGGACACAGCTTTTGAGAAGTGGAGATATGGACATTACTTTTATTTTTATTCCACGTGGTAAAGTAAAGAGCATGCTAACCGCAAGCTAGCCAAGAACCCAGAGTGACGTTAAAGCTGGATGTTTGATGTTACTGACCCCAGTCCAGCAGCCAGACCCTGATCTTTAATCCAACAAAGGCAGTGATGAGCCACCAGGCTTGTAGCCTCTGTTTCTACCTGTTCATGTTTCTAAAGTAGTCACCGTGGTGATCGCTTTGAGCTTTCTTTGGGCTGGTTTTCATCTTTCTGAAAATGAACTTAAAGGTTTGAGTCTTGTTATATCAAATTTAAAACTGAACCCAGCATTTTAAGACAAATACATCATACCAACAATCAAACATAGTAGTGGTTGTGTGATGGTTCAGGAGATGAAATCATTCTTTAAAATCTGCATTTTGTATTTAATCGGATTTTCTTTGCTTAGTAGTCAAATTTGTTTGATGGGCTGATACCTAAATGTAACAAATTTTGTCAAAAAGCTAAGAAATCATTTTTGATGGCACTGCCTATACAGTGTTGGGGAGTAACTGAATACATGTACGCCCGTTACATATTTAAAATACAAAATATGAGTAACTGTATTCTGTTACAGTTACCGTTTAAAAAGGTGGCATTCAGAATACAGTTACTTTGCTGAAATAAAGGGATTACATGGCGGTATTTTCCTGTTTCATATGTTCGGCTATGCCCTCTCTATTTTTGGTTTCCACGCCCCAAACAAAACACGCATTAAGAGGGTCTAATGCCTGTGTCTCAATCTCGCGGCCCATGTCACCTCTACTTGCGGCTCGCATAATGACGTGAAGAAATATTTTAAAAAATGATTTAATATGAAGGCAATAGGCAGAGTGTTACAGGCATAGCCCTAAAGAATGTAGCCTCATGGGCAGTGTAGTCCGTGCTGCAGGGAGAATGGACTGCCATACCTGTTATGTGTCTGTGAGCGAGGGAGGGGAAAAAAAGGAGAGTTGAAAAGTACGGGATGTCACCGACCAGAAGCTGGAGAGGGAAATGGTAAATGGCCTGTATTTATATAGCACTTTACTAGTCCCTAAGGACCCCAAAGTGCTTTACATATCCAGTCATCCACACACACATTCACACACTGGTGATGGCAAGCTACATTGTAGCCACAGCCACCCTGGGGCGCACTGACAGAGGCGAGGCTGCCGGACACTGGCGCCACCGGGCCCTCTGACCACCTCCAGTAGGCAACGGGTGAAGTGTCTTGCCCAAGGACACAACGACCGAGACTGTCCAAGCCGGGGCTCGAACCAGCAACCTTCCGATTACAAGGTGAACTCCCAATTCTTGAGCCACAATTTCCCCACAAAGATGGAAGCATGTAAATATAAAAAATAACCACTGCAGCCAAAAAGAGTGGCTGACGAGCCCAGTTGTAAGTAAGCTATTGAGACTCGACTGTACACTGTGTTCGTGTTTTCCTCTGAAACAATAAGTTTGTTGGAACAGCCTTTCAACACCTCTCTCTGTCTCTCGCTAGCAAAGTTGACCCAGACAACAAAGTAAAGCTAGTTTTCGGCTACGAGCCCGACATGAGCCCGATGTATTAGCCAGAGGTGCCTTTACTACGGTTCGGGGCCGCGAACCTGTTTTATATACGTGTGAAACAGTTTTCTATACAAGATCGCTGCAAAAAGTGCAGCCTTACCTAATGTCCACCCTACTGTTACTCATTTTATATTAAGATTTAAAAATCTAGTTGATATTGGTATGGTGAGTAACCTTCAGTAATAGTAATAAATCACACACCAATATTACATTCATATAGTTGTAAAAAGCATGATAATATAATAGGTAATCCAAAGTATTCAGAATACGTTACTCTCATCGAGTAACGTAAAAGAATACGTTGCAAAATACATTTTGGGGCATGTATTCTGTAATCTGTAGTGGAATACATTTTAAAAGTAACCTTCCCAGCACTGTGTATATACCTCCCCTTTAAGTGTAAATACTTTTTTGTAAGCTTGTTCAGAGTAAAGCAAATTAAAAACCTAAGTAATACCCAGAAGTGACTGCATTATTTCACTGACTGTCATTGTTTTATTAAGGCAGTCAATTCAGCCCACACCTCACCATATTTCTACAATTATTGAATGTGTTTGTGGATGCCCAGCTAGTTTGACATGTGAGTTTGCCTGATTGCAGAGTAGTTTGCATGTGAATTATAGAGCAAATTATTGCTTTGCAATGTCAGACAAGGCGGTCAATTTAATAGCCTATTGAATAGAGCGTTGCTCTCTCCTAGTGAGGAGCCGATATAACTAAAACAAATCTTTTGCCTTGTTCTCCTTCTGTTGAACATAAAGAATTGAAGTCTTTTTAATTGCATCCCAGACAAAGTATTGAAAATCATTTTACATCCTAATCCAATTATGTAGCTTTTGAGCACGCAGTTATTTAAAGTCAAATAGAAAAAAACTTGCTGTCAGATCACTGATCACTGCTCTTTGAGTTTGTCACCAGAAAAGCCCACACAACAACAACAACACCACACACAAAATTTGTTTTTAAGACAAAATGAAAAAGCACGTTTTAAAATCCTTGCAAATTTATTAAAAATAAAAAAGACAACATGCACATAACCAGTCACAACTGGTTTGCTCAATACAGAAGATCCTCAAGATTTTTGGAGTATAATGCTATAAACTTGGCACACTCAGTTTTTTTGCAGTTTATCTGATTCTTCTTTGCAGAACCTCTCAAGCTCCACCAGGTTGGATGGGGAGTGTCGGTGCACAGCCATTTTCAGATCTCTCCAGAGATCAGGTTCAGTTGTGTTTTGTTGTATTTTTTGGCCTTCAGACAACAATTCTGATTGCTACAGTGCCAGACAGGGGGGAATTTAAAAGAAATTACGGTCAGTAATTAACCTAACCCCTCTGACTGCATGTCTTTTCACTGTGGGGGGAAGCTGGGGTACCCAGAGAAAACCCACACAGACACATGGAGAACATGCAAACCGATTCAGTTTTTCAAAAAATGAAAATAAGTCAGCACACTAAGATTACATCCTTACTTTAGCAAATGTCACTTGCAAAGAAGTCCCTACTTTTGAGAATAATCTTCCTCTTCTGTCTTCTTTCTGGCATCTTTCTCTGCACATGCAAAATACAGCAACTGTGCACAAGCTAGGAGACACATTTTGTGACAATGTACAAAAACTGGTGGTCTGTTTATGCACACCCTTCTTCTGTAGTACTAACTAGAGGCTGAATTACCATGACCATAAATTTATATTTGTACTGTGAATGCATCACAGGGATGCAATGAGGGTATAAGCCAGCAATAGGATGTCTTTTTTTTTAAATCATGAAGCTGCTGTCACTGGAAGCAACGCCTGGCTGCACCACACAAAAAATTAACTAATTCAACAATAAATATACATTAATTAGATTTAACTACTTATTATCTGATGGTGCCAAAATACTGTTCCAGATTTTTAACCCCTGGTTGTCCACAACTCTCAGAGAACTTTCGGTGTTCAGTATCAAACTTACTTTGATTTTTTAATTAATAAAAAGTGCTCTTTGTTTTCCACTGTGGGACAACTGACTTTGTTTTACAGTGATTTATGAAGGTGGTGTGACTCTTTAAATACAAACTTGAGATTCTGATGATATTTTTGGGAGTCCAGTGCCATTGAGATCTAGCACTTTATTTGGTACAAATTGGTTTTGGTGCATAGACAGCTCTTGCATATATTCCTGGAAGAAGTATTATTTTTTTCGAGTATGAAACATTGTGAAATTGTGTTATCTTTTGAGTCCTTCATTATACAACTCACAAACCCATTAAATACTATAAAGTCATTAAGTAATCAAAAATAGTTAGGCTCCTGATGGAACAAAAATTATTGTCTTTCATATTCAAAAGGAGTTGTACAAACTACATGGTCTATCATGTACCTGTCAGGTTCATTTCACAATTCAGTAAGAACATCATTGATTTCTGTTTGCACACCATTTCAGCCCGAAGCTGCTTTGATAAAATAACCATTTAAGTATCTGATCAAAGATGTGAAGAGCAAAAGGCTTTTCAAATTAATGTATTACACAGCCCCAAGAGTCTTTCACATTCAAGGAAAAATCTTGTTCTAAAGTAGGTAACACAGTTTTGTCAATAAATATAGATGGAAGCAGACAAGTAGTCATTATCGGCCTTACTCACACCTTTGCACACATCTTTGAAAGAGGTGAAACACAATAAGGTAGACAAGAATGTAAACTGGGAACAACGTAAACAGACATAGATCTTCTTTACATTGTCATCTGCCTAATTAGTTGTGTTTTCTGCTACTGAAATCATTCATTCTTCTCAGGTGCTGACAGTAATGCTAGCTGGTTAACAATGGCAGATTTCTATTCTTGTTCTTGTTTGTCGTTTATATATATGTTCAATTATTTTCTTTAATACAGGAGAAATTAGTAAAAATAATATGTGGTCAAAGGTTTGAGAACTTCATAAAATTAGGGGAGCAAACACTGCAGTTAAATGCTGCAATAGTAATTATTGATGAGTGCACAACTCGTGTTTGACTTTTGTTTGAATAACACTATGTTGTATTTCTTAGTGTTCTGCATATAAGTGTGTTAAAGAAAATATCCGAAGCGAGACAGTGTTTGCCATAGCTAGCAAGCTAATTACAGCGTAGCTAAAATGATATTAGATAAGCAAAGCAGAGTCTTCCTACCAGGAAATGTACTCTTTACAATGCAATAAAAATTGATTTTACTGCTGAAAAATGTAATGTGTTATCACTGTTCTTCCCTTGATGGTTTTATTTGATTTCTCTGAAAATGGCTGCGTCACAGTGCCAAATCACGCTTTCTTGCCATATATCAGGGCTTTCAACAGCTTCATATTCCATGTAATGCAATGTTTCCTTGTCAGTTTGAACGTGTAAATACAGTTACACTAGATTTAGAAATGCTTTCTTGTGAGGTTACCTCCTTCAAACACAATTCTAATTCTATCCCTCTTAATATACTATTGATCAGATTAGGCGAGAATTGTGTAGACAGAAATGATTTTCTGCTATACAGAAATGCACATGCTTTCAGGTAGCCTGGGAGAGCTGTAAAGCTGAGACTATCCATTTTTGTCCATTTCTATACTCAGGTTAAGGCTTTTTCCACATCATTCTCCAACCCATTTCCTGGCAGAAAAAGGAAAATGCATTTAAGAACATCAGCGCTGCACTTCTAAAGGTCTGCCTCTCTACTCTTCACAGCAGAATGATACCATGTGCCTGACAGAGGTTTTCAAATCTGGGACACTGAAATCATTTCAGAATCTTGTTAGGAAAGAAAAGATTTCTGTCCATGTGTGATACCATGCACTTACTTGAACAAAATCTGTTGAAGGTTGAAGGTCTGTTGAGACGTTTATAAATTGTTTGATGAGCCTAACTGAGGGGGGGGGGAAGAAAAATATGAAGAAAGCTACACTGATTAAACAAATGTGAATGAAAAAAAATGAATTGTGTTTTCTAAGTTTATAGGTTGTAATGTGATGTCATATTTCTGTTTAGTCTTGGCTGTATAATTTTTTTTCTTGTGTTTCAAATTAGAAAAACTGCATGCCCAACAGTCACGTTTTTAGTTTGTTCTTAACCATCTTAATTGTGACTACTCATAGGAAACTGGTGAGGGAAATTGGAGAACATTAAAACTGCACAAAGGTGTGATGAAGAAGGGGTGCCTAAGAAATACAGCAAGCTTTAACCTTTTCTTCACCAACTCATAAGAAAAAATATCTGGCGTTTTTGCAGCTTAAACCTCACCAGCTGCTCATCAGCTAGTCATCCTCTGTCTGATATTTTTTGCTGGGCTTGTAGCCAGCAGCTAACAGCTGACCACTGCTGCAGGAAAAGAGGCTGATGAGAGCAGTGGAACTGAATCACAATCATAACGTGGGGGCCTCCAAAGGTTGATTCTGTTCATCTGGACGTAGCGTTTTGTGGGAGAAACGTTTCGTCACTCATCCAAGTGACTTCAGTCTCAGCTGACTGCAGGTTTCCCCAATCTTATAAACAGTACATTTGCATAATGACTGAAACTAGCACCACTGAAGGAACAATGGGCTGGGAGGTCAGTTCGTTAATCTTAATTATGCAAATTCTCATGACCATTGATCAACAACCACTGACCAAAACCCACTGATCAATGGCCATGAGTACCAAAAAAAAAAAAATAGGTGAAAGATGCTTCATCGAGCTGAGGAGAATAGTGCTTTTTAGCTTTTCTTAAACCATTTTCCAAATATGTGGAATTTTAAAACAAAGTATATTGGGATCTCTCCATCTGTGCAAAATTAGGGAACCCCAGTGAGGTGTGCAACAAGTCCTGTTCACCAGGTGACTGACTTCCTTTTAGATACAACAGTAATCATTTGACTGCTGGCTGCCATGAGGGGGATTCCACCATCTGTTAAACAAGCAATGCTATGGAACTGCTAGTGGAACTGAATCACTGGTTTTTATTGATGATTTTATCCTGCTGATAGAAATGGCAGAATAAAATCTGAAGTTATGGGCTATACTCTGCTCAGATTCAGCCAAATACTGCAAATCTTACAGGTCAGTGATTCACGGTGCAAATTGATAATAATACAAAACATACTATAAAACAACCCAAGAGTTCCTCAAGGTGAAAAAAGGGATATTCCTCAATGTCCAAATCAGTCACCTTATCAACCCAGTAGAGCGTGCTCAGTTAATTAAGACAAATCTCAAATCAGAGAGACCAGAACAAGCACCCACTGAAGTTATTTGCATTAAAAGCCTGGCAGAGTTTCTAAGTGTTAAAACCCTCCATATTTTTACACTTGTGTTAGTTTGTCTAATCACTTTTGGGCCTCTAAAATGTGGGGACTCTGTATAAAAAAGACTGTAATTTCTAACCCCTAAATGCAATACTTTTGCTGAATCGCTTGAGTTACTGTAACGCTGAGATTCTGAATGCTATCTTGACTTTCATGGGGTTTTTTTTAATCTGGTGTGGTGCTGTACAAAGGCAAAATTATTAAAATCGTAACACACGGGCCTAACCTTAATAAACAGATGAACAGAAAACAAAGAAAAAACAAAGTAAAAGAGACCAAACACAAGCGAAATAAGGTTTTTTTTCTAACATTCCACTGGTACGAATGACAAGGACACTATATCTGCCAAACCTGTTATTTCTCCAAAGACATGTTTCATTTTTTCCAAGTACACTTTCAACAGGATATTCTTTCCAATATTCATTTTTATAAAGATCACAAGTACACCAAAAGCTGTTTTAAGTGCCAAGGAGACTTGAGAAATACTTTTAGTTTAAAGAAAAAGATAGATATAGATCTAACACCTCCACTTTGCAGAAGAAAACTGTATTTTTCAATGTGATACCTCATGAATCTGGAAAAAGAAATCCATTCATAAACAGATGATACGTTTTGTATTCAATCATACTCAAAATTCCATGCGCCAGGTAAGAATTCATGCAAGCCACAGCACCTGCTCTTTCTGAAGAAGCAATTTGACAAATGCAATCGAGAGCAACTTTCAAGCTGCCAAATATGTGATACTACACAGACAGTGTTGAAAGAGGATACTTGTAATGACGCAGCGTTCTGACCCCTGTCTTCTCCCAAGCAGGTAAATACACAAAATCCATGCATCACTACTGTGCCACACTGAACAGCCTGTAGTTCAGTGTTGCACAGCACTCGATCATTTGTAACTGCAGTTCAGGCCTCTTAATTTTCAATTTCTTTCAAGCCAACAATGCTTGGATCATTTCTCGCAGGAAGAAAAACAAAGATAGATGGACAAACTGCATGTTTCTGAGCACTGGCAATCTATATACAGCAACCAAAAAAAAGTAAATCCCAAAATATTGGGAAATGAATGTGTTTTAGCAGCCAAAACATGGAAAGCCACAGTGTAGTAAATGCAATATGCTGAGGCAAAATAGCTTGGAAAGGTGAAGAATTACACTAAAATAGGAATATAATTACATAGAAAACTGAAAAACAGACTGAAGATCAAAACAATAAAATCTAGATATGATACACTGAGGAACTTAAATGAAAAAGAATACAAATATTATGGTAAAGATTTTCTGTATCGTTCCTTGTGGCAGCTGAGCTAAAAACAGATGGATATGCGTATGCTGTGAGAGACACAGTGTGGCATTTCGTTCCAGTATGACTTTAAAAACAATGCGATTTATACATTATATGGCCATAAGCAGTCATTTAGGCTTACAGTGAACTGTGGGAAATGCTTAAATCCTGCTGCTCTCAGTTTAAGATCTTCATGCTGTGTGGTTGGCTGGTTAATACTAGTGATGATGCACTACTATGATGTATTTTCTTAGTGGGAAGTAATGTGATTTTAGATTAGCCAGTGATTGCTTTTCTTGGATGAATTTTTGATCAAAGTTAAAAAAAAAAAAAAGAAAAAAGAAAGAAAAGAAAAGAAAAAACAACCCAAAACTGTGTTTACAATGGAGGTGCAGTTTCTGTATGTTTGTAGTGGTGCAGTGCCTCATGGTAGTTTATCTACTTTTTTTACATTAGTACATTAGTTGTCAAGATAACGTCTCTTTCACTCTCTTGGTCCTTCTGAGCCACCAGTTAGTCTTAGCTGTAAAGAAAAGAGAGCAAGCATGCTGACTCATGGCTGACACACAAAATGTCATTGGAGCTGACTCATTTCTGTCATTTCCTTTGAGGTCTGTGCTCTTCTTCCCGCTGCTTTACTTATTTCCTGCCATTATTCACATGTAAGTGTAAGTGTTACTTCACATCTATAAATAAATTATTTAATATCTCCATAAATCCACAACTTTCAATCTGGCAAATATGAATACTACCTTGTGTAACAATTGATAAAACAAGCAAAGGAATATTATATTTGGACACACCTTCTTATTTAATGTGTTTTTCTTTATTTTCATTACTATTTACATTGTAAATTCTCACTGAAACTCAAAACATGTTTTATATTATAGATTCTTCCAAATAGCCACTCTTTGCTTTGATTACTGCTTTGCAAACTCTTGGTATTCTCTCAATGAGCTTCATGAGGGTAATGACCTAAAATGGTATGGCGTTATTTTTGTGCCACTATTCTGAGCGCATGTAAAAAAAAAATTGAGCGCCGTAAAAAGAAAAAAAATTGCAAGTACAAGTGTTACATTTTGAGGATAAATTTATTTTGAGTGAAGAAAAGCTACATTTGAGTGAACAAAATTCATTGCTGCGTGCAAAAATTTATTTTAATGTTTGCTATTATCCACACACACACAATTGCAGCCCTCTCCCTCAGTTTTTGCTCAGAATAGTGGCACGAAAATAACGCCATAAAATGGGCTTGAAAGAGTTCGCAGAGATGCTGAGCACTTGTTGACCATTTTGTCTTTACTCTGTGGTCCATCTCATCCCATTGGTTCCATATCCTTATTATAAATGAATGAGAATGTTCTAAAGATGTTAGCCCAAAAGTCTTTCAGCCTGGAACAAGACCAGAACATGTGGCATAAGTTGGCTGGCACCTGTTTACATCTGGGGCAGGTCGGATCGGCCCCCTGGTACATTCTTGCCAGTTTCTCCCTTGACAAATGGAGTCTGTGCAACACCTTAAACTGTATCAATCTGTGTCTCACACATACAGAAGCAGAGTGTACTAGATCTACAGCCCCCCCCCCAGTCAACCTCTGAAATGTCCAGCCCCAATTCTTCCTCCCATTTCCGTCTTACATTGTCCAGGGAGGGGGAAGCCACATTCTGAATATTTGCATATAGCGTGGAGATTGTCCCCTTAGCAGTTGGATCTGTGTCCATCAACTCGTCTATACATCCGCTTTGTGGAAGCTCGAGGGAGGGGCTGAATGACTTTTTCACAAAGTCCCGAACCTGGAAATATCTAAAGTAATTAGTCTTGGAGGAGATTCCATAGTCCTTTTCCAGCTGAGCAGCAGACATAAAAGTACCATTTTTAAAAAGATGTTTGACACATTCCACCCCAGCTCTATGCCATTCCCTAAAGGCTGTTCCCCCGAGGGCTGGGGGAAACAAGTGATTTCCATAGATGGGAGCAGACAGGAGGGCGGTTCTGTTTTTAAAATGTGATCTGAATTGAGTCCAAATTTTCAGAGAATTAGATACCACTGGGTTGTTTGTGTAAAGATGTTTGCTCAAGGGTAGAGGAGCACAGACCAGGGAGCGCAGGGACACTGGACTAGAGACATACCTTTCCATATGAACCCATATTGGGGTTTCATCCTCATCTAACTCTTTGACCCAAAATAACAACTTATGTATATTAGCAGCAAAATAATAGTGCATATAGTTCGGCAGAGCCAGGCCTCCCTCTTCTTTCTGTCTCTCAAGAAACTCCCTTCTTATCCTGGGGACAGTTTTTTTCCAAATAAAGGCAGACGTACATTTGTTCAATTCCTTAAAAAATGATTTAGGAATGAAAATCGGTATCGTCTGAAATAAATAGAGGAGCCGCGGCAGTATATTCATCTTAACAGAATTTACCTTCCCTGCTAATGATAAGGGGAGCGATGCCCACCTTTCCATATCTAATTTCGCTTTGTCCAGTGCAACTTTAAAGTTATAGTCCAGTAAATCTTTATACTTACTAGTTACATTAACACCTAAATATGTGAATCTATCCTTATGTATTGCAAAGGGATAGGCCCGGAAAGAAAGTTTCCTCGCCTGTTTATTAATGGGGAAAAGAACACTTTTGTCTAAATTAATTTTATAGCCCGACGCCCTCCCAAAATCTTTGATAATACCAAGGGCCACCGGGGTACTAGTGGCAGGGTTTGACAGAAAAAGGAGGAGATCGTCAGCATATAAGGACAGCCTATGGTTTTGTGTCCTCCTTTGTATCCCTACCAATTCAGGAGCCTGTCTCAGCATCATCGCAAGGGGTTCAATTGCCACATCAAAGAGCAGGGGTGACAGAGGGCACCCCTGCCTTGTTCCCCGGAATAGAGAGAAGGGTTCAGATATGATATTATTCGTTCTCACCCTAGCTTGGGGGCTCGAATAAATTATTTTAATCCACGAGCAAAATGTTGGACCAAAGCCGAATCTCTCGAGGGCCGTAAATAGATAGTAATACTCTATTCTATCAAAGGCTTTGTGGGCATCTAAGGATATCACAATCTCTGGCATAATGTTATCTCCAGCAGTATATACTACATTGAACAGACGGCGGAGATTGCTGGAGAGTTGTCTACCTGCAACAAACCCTGTCTGATCAGGATGTATTATCTTACTTATAACAAGCTCAATTCTAGCTGCCAGTACTTTGGTCAGTATTTTATAATCACATCCAAGTAAACTTACTGGGCGATATGACTCACATTTAAGTGGGTCCTTATTCTTCTTAAGGAGTACAGAGATCAAGGCCTGTGACATTGTTTGGGGAAGAGCTTTTTTTTATCAAGAACTTCCTTAAATACTCTGCAAAGTAAGGGAATCAGTGCGGGAGCAAATGGTAAATGGCCTGTATTTATATAGCGCTTTACTAGTCCCCAAGGACCCCAAAGCATTTTACATATCCAGTCATCCACCCATTCACGCACACATTCACACACTGGTGATGGCAAGCTACATTGTAGCCACAGCCACCCTGGGGCGCACTGACAGAGGCGAGGCTGCCGGACACTGGCGCCACCACCAGTAGGCAATGGGTGAAGTATCTTGCCCAAGTACACAACGACCGAGACTGTCCAAGCCGGGGCTCGAACCGGCAATCTTCCGATTACAAGGCGAACTCCCAACTCTTGAGCCACGATCGCCCCCAAATGTTCTATAAAACTCACTTGGGTACCCATCAGGGCCCGGCGCTTTTCCTGTCTTCATACCCCGAATTGCTTTGGCTATCTCCATGACAGATATGGGTCCCTCTAACCTATCTCTATCTGCTGCCTCTAGTGGTGTTATTTCAAGGTTTTCAAAAAAATTCTTCACTCGGTCCCTATCATTTATTTCCGAGGTATACAAGTCCTCATAAAAAGATTTAAATTGATTGTTAATCCCCTTCTGATCTATAATTTTATTACCCACATTGTCTCCTATCTCTACTATCATACCAGCAGCTGCTGATTGTTTCAGCTGGTAGCTCAGGAGTTTGCCGGCGCGCTCACCATGCTCATAGAGATCTTGTCTCGACCTAAGATATAAATCCTGCTCGCGCTGACTTGTCAGAATGTCATATTCAGTCTGGAGCAAAATCCTTTTTTTATGCAGCTCCTCAGATGGAGTCGTAGAATTTGACCGGTCAACTTCTTTTATTGCTGTCATTAATTCTGTGGTACGTTTCATTCTTCTTTTCCTTTCACCAGCACTGTATGAAATAATTTGTCCGCGTACGTACGCTTTTAATGATTCCCATAAAATGCCACTGCTTATATCAGGAGTATCATTAAGATCCAAGAAAAAAAACTATTTGCGAATTGATGAATTCTTTAAAATCATCATCAGCCAACAATCTACTATTAAGACGCCACATCCTCTGAGGTGGTGTATAGTCAGGGAATTTTAAGTTTCAGTGTGACCGGGCTATGGTCAGACAGTACTATACCAGGGTATTCTACATGCATTACCATTGGGGTCAATTTCTTGTCTAACAAAAGATAGTCGATTCTAGTATAAGTTTGGTGTGGCGGGGAATAAAAGGAGTACTGTCTGATAGCAAATAGTCGGATTTGCATATCTCCATGGATCGAATATACCACATGTTTCACAAAAGGAGTTAACGCATTGAGCAGATTTACTTAGCACACCAGGTGTTGGGCTAGAGCGGTCCAGAATTAAATCTAGGACACAATTCAAGTCTCCCCCCAAAATCAAATTATGTGTGTCCAAGTTAGGTAGTAACGAAAACAAATCCTTAAAAAATTGAACATTATCCCAATTGGGTGCATATATATTTGCCAACACTACTGGCATATTGAATAATTTCCCAGCTACAATAACGTATTGACCATGTTTGTCTTTTATGGCGGTTGTTTCTATGAATTGTACATTCCTGTGTATAAGGATGGCCACTCCTCGACTCTTACTATCAAAATTTGAATGATAGATCTGGTTGAAACTCCCCTACACAGTTTAAGGTGGTCCCTGTTTAACAAATGTGTCTCTTGAAAATATACTATCTCTGCTCCCTGGTCTCTTAAATATGAAAAGATTTTACTCCGTTTAGCCGGTTTGTTGAGCGCCCTTGCGTTCCAGCTAATCAAGTTTGTGCCCATTCCGCTCACATCCATGTTTGGTGCCATGCTAGGAGTCCACAGCCCAACATGTCCACTACGCTCCCATGTTGTCCACTATCTGGATCACATCCTGAAGGTCTGGCAACAAAAACAGAAAAAATAAAGGGACGGCGTCTGGGAAAAAATGGGGAAACAACACACACACATACAAAAGTAACACATAACACATTGCATATATGAATACGAACCCAAACACAGTGCCCATTAACAAGCACTCTCGTGGCCAACCGGTCCACCATCTCCTACACACCAAGCCTACCGTGTGCGGCTCCGTGCAAAGTATCCCATGGTTCTAAAAATATAATATCGCCCTCTAATCTACCCACCTCCTAAAAAGAGGGGGGGGGGAAAAAAAAAAAACAGTCGGGGGAACTTATACAAAAATAACATGTAAGTAGTATAAAGCAATTTCTCAAACAAAATATTCAAATATAAAACAATAAGATGAGGTGGTACTTCACCAATATTGCAAAATCCAATCACCAATATCTTTCCAAGGACATTTAAGTCCTTACACCAGTGTAGCCCTTATACTTAGCCAAGCTCAGACCAGCCCATATATTTCACCCGGGAGTCAGCGTCTTCTTGATGAACTCCATGGCATCTTTTGGGGTCTCGAAGGTTTTCGTTTGTCCCCCTTCTGGTGTAATCACCAGCGTTGCCGGATAACGGAGCCCATATCTGACCCCCCCGTAGGTACGCAGGAGGCTCCTTGCTTCTTTGAAGGCTGCTCTCTTGTTGTTTACTTCCTGGGTGTAGTCTGGGAAGATATGAATCCGTGCACTCCGACCTTCCGGCGTTCTCTCCATTTCCCTCGCCTTCTTCAGTATCTCCTCCTTCTCTATATAGTAGTGGCATCTCACCACGAACGCTCTCGGTGGAGCCCCGGCTCCGTCTCGTTTCGCGCCGAGTGTTCGATGTGCTCGGTCAAGCGTCGGTGTCACTGATAGCCCCAGTTTTTCTTTCAGCAGTCCAGCTATGAACTCCGACGGCGTCTTGCCCGTCTCAGCCCCTTCTCTTACCCCCACGATGCGTATGTTGTTGCATCGTGATCTCGCCTCGAGGTCTTCACTACGTCTCCTCAGCGTCAGCATCTCCTTCTCCAATTCTTTCAGTTTCGTCTCCATGCTGGTTATACTGTCACACTGGTCGTTCAGCGTGTCATCCACTTCTTTTTTCCGCGCTTCCATCTCGTTAGCCAGACTGACGGACGTCTCACTTATCAGTCTCACCTCCTCACGTAGCAACTCAAACTGAGCTTTAGTGTTATCTTCCACACTCTTAGCCCACTTTTCCATCTCGGCTTTTGACTCTTTTCTTCCTTTTCCTTTTTCAGCAGAACGATGGCACGGTGGTTAGCACTGTTGCCTCACAGCAAGAAGGTCCTGAGTTCAATTCCACCATCAGGCCGGGGTCTTTCTGTGTGGAGTTTGCACGTTCTCCCCGTGTTTGCGCGGGTTCTCTCCGGGTACTCCGGCTTCCTCCCACTGTCCAAAGACACGCAGCTTGTGGGGATAGGTTAATTGGATAATACAAATTGCCACTAGGTGTGAATGTGAGTGTGAATGGTTGTCTGTCCTTGTGTGTTAGCCCTGCGACAGACTGGCGACCTGTCCAGGGTGTACCCTGCCTCTTGCCCTATGACAGCTGGGATAGGCTCCAGCGTCCCCCGCGACCCTGAGAAGGATAAGCGGATGGATGGATCTTCCTTTTTCTATTTCCTCCTTGCATCTCATGATCTCGGTTTTTGTCTCCTCTCTGTATTTTGTAATCTCAGCATTCGTTTTTTTGATCTCGGACATCATGTCTTGAGCCCACTGAGGCATGTTGTCGGCGTGTGCTGGGTTGGCAGTGGCCTTGCTAGCTGCGGCGGCAGGGTTGCTATCCGCATGCAACTTTTCTACGCCGGCACGGGTCTGTCGGTTGGACATTTTCGGTCATAAATTGCCCCGTGAGCACCCTCGTTCACTCCACAGCACGAATCTTATTAACCGAGCTTCCTCAAAATGGTAACAAACTGGCGATATCACTATTTTGACTACTTTTACACGGAGCCTCCGCACGCACGTCTTCACACGGCGAAGCACATCCGGAAGTCGCCGAGCTGTCAACAAAGCAAAGTGTGGCTACTTATAGGAATCTAAAATAAAATATATATTTAGAGTTTATTATCAATTTGTTCTTTGCTACATAATTCCATATATCTTGCTTTATATATCTGGTGTCTTGAGTATGTATCTACTAAGAGTACAAGTAGTACAAATAAAGAAAAAACATTAAATGAGGTGTTTCCAAACCTTTGACTGGTAGGGTAGCTTGATGGCTTTAATTGTAAATGTAAATAAAAATGTAAAGTCGTAAAGTTACTGTGCTTTTAACTCTTGTCTGAAACACGTTTGAGTGTTTTCATTTTTAAAACTTTTATTTTACTTTACATGACTGCAGTGCAGCAAAACATTTCAGTTCATTTTTATTTAACAATCATCTGTAGAAAGGCTTGATTACTGGAGAGTATCTGAATTTGGATTCTGTGTATTGGTGTAGCAGCACACATAGACACAGCTGGGTAAACACTTGAAAAACAGGTGAACACCTTATCTACTGCCAGTGTTGTTCAAAATCACTTGTAAACTTTTGGATTCTTACTAAACACATAACTAAGTCAGTAGCAACTTCAAAAACTGTGTTAATCACAGTATCCTGCAATGTAAACTTTAAAACAACTTTTAATATCCTTACTTGATTTGAACTTTTCCAAAGAAGACACTGAACTCTGAAATGTACATTTACCTTTTTGATTTTTACCTTTCTCTTGGCTTGATTTATGTGCAGCATGAGTATGCCAGCAATTTGCACTGCAGATTTTATTAAATGTGCACTCACAATCTGTGTGTAATTAGTGTCTGATTTAGTAAAGCAGCACCTCATTATGTAATCAGACTTGCTGCTTTCTAGATGCATTCTGAGAGCAAAGGGGAGCTCAAAAGTGCAGTTCAGAAAGCTCAGATAATTCTGAAAATAAACTTTGTTTAATATACAATATATGTCTGAGAGAACTGTCTGTTAGTGACAAAATGCCCAAAATTTGCTTTATTTGAAATGCCAATGGACTTTTATGTGAATATTATCTCCTAAAAGGATTTTAGTTATTTCAGTGCACCTCCGAAAACATAAAATCCAATGGAGGCTTTGACTGTTAGACACTCGTGCATATGGACTACAAATAGACCTGAACAGAGATGAGTATAATCTTATACTGGAAGGGTTGCGGTATAACTTCTGAAGAGTGCAAAACTCCACACTGAATGTAGTTTTGTGGGTCAACATGGATGGGCTGAAGTTTAGAAGTGATATAATAATGTGAACATGAATATTGATGGGTACTGTGGTGGTTATCAGAGTGGTGGGGGCAGAAATAAACTGCTTCAAAGGGTACTCTCTATCATGACTTGGAGCATAGTAGTTCTAGGAGGAGCTGCAACCCCTGACTAAATAGCCAGTGGCTCAGCCCACTCCTTGAAATAACAATTAAATATTAAGGATTAAATAAGTTAATAACAATCCTCAATCAGCCATTTAAACATAATGATAATAAGTTAACAGTGACAACATCAACACAAATATATTTAGAAAATGCCCCAACTTTTTAAATGTTTGAAATTATTAGATTCTTTAACCTCATCAAACTCGACCCCCTCCTTTATACTACACTTGGCACATCCCCTTCCAGGAACTTTACCATAAAAGGAGTCCAAAAACACCCACGCTTCTTTGGCAGTTCCTGGATTTTTGAGAGCTGGAGTCCAGGTGCAGGCTGGAGAAGAGGTGAGAAACTAGTTACACCAATCTTAAAACTTTAAGCAACTCTCTTAATGTTTCTAAAAGTAATATGGCAGCAATGTTCACAACAGTTATATTAAAGACACTGCTTAGTAGTGATGGGCAGATGAAGCCTCATGAAGCACTGAAGCTTTTCATCCAATTGGTTCACCCCAACGCGAAGCTTCTTGAAGCTTCATTTGCTCTAGCAGGACACCTACTGGACGTAAAAATATTAGTTGGCATGAATTTGAAGAGTGTGGCATTTTGCACACAGCCTGTAAATGTCAACAACAAAAGGAGTGTGTAAAACATCTATATTGTAGTGATGGCAGTATACTGTGTATATTTATGCTGGCAGTATGGAAAATGATTATTTGGAAATGCCTAAAATGGAAATGATCATATACTGTGAGGTGAGGTGTGGACAGTGGTTGTGCTTTTGTAACATTGAGGCAAGGACAGTGATTAGTGTTTAGGGGACACATCATTGGTTTTTATTTAAAAACAACAGTTTCTCCACTGTGGCAGGTCGTAGGCGATTTCTTTTTTTTCCAAACTGTCTCTAACTCTCTCCAAACTGTCTCTAACTCTCACTAACCGCAACTCTCCATCAAACGCCCACATTTTGAATGGGGTCTGAGGGGTTTATATCGCTGTCATAGCTCGCGGCAACGTTCGAACCGCTTCCTGAACCAGTCACGTGGTACAGCCGGGCAGCGAGGCTTCGGACGTCATCATTTTCAGCTCCTCCCATAAATGAAGCAAGCCTCGATACGCGCTTCGCGGAAACTACCCCTCCATTACTCGATACACGCTTCGAAGCCTCGATACAGAACGTCACATCACTACTGCTTAGAGCTCTCAGGCCTCGATGTAATCTGTCAGAAGTCAGAAAGACACAACTATTAGTGCTCACAATCACACTTACAATTCAGTTTAGCTTTATTTATATAGCAAATCACAAAAACAGTTGCCTCAAAGCAGTAAATGCAAAGTGGTGCATAAATGTATAGACTGAAAAGAGGTGAGTGACAAAGAAATGCTAATTGTGTCATGGGATGTCCCCACCAGCCTAGGCCTAATGCAGCATAACTAAGGAAGGAAAGTCACCTGATCCAGCACCCGATCACTTATCAAAAAAGTAAAGTTTTAAGCCTTAATCTTAAAAGCATAGAGTGTGTCTGTCTCCAAACTGAGAGCTGGTTCCACAGAAGATGAGCGTGAATGTTGAAACCCTGCCTCCCGTTTACTTTTAATATCCTAGGAACCACAAGTAAGTCTGCATTTTGAGAGCGAAGTGCTGTCCTGGGATGATATGTTACAAAGTCTTCAAGATAAGAGGGGTCTGATTATTCAAAACCTTGTATGTCAGGGGTTTAAAATTAGATTCTAGATTTAACAGGGTGCCAATAAACATAACTAACATGGAAAAAATATGATCTTTCTAGTCTTTATCCAGTAAATAAAGATGCAGCTATTGCAGTTAGCAAACAACAATAATTTGTGGCATTCACTTTGAGGTTATTTTTCCTATTTTAAGTTATCAACTGAAACTTAACCAACCTATGACTGTCATGGATGGAAACAGTACAGCACAGTCTGTGCATATAAATCCGACTCTTACTCCATCTCCTTTGAAAACACAACGTGGATTTCCATACGTGTTTATACTAACCGCTCACTGCTGCATCCTGCATTCATTCTGTGATAATCCCCTTCAGTGCCTCTCCAGTGTCCAGTAGACTAATGATGATATAAGCCCAGAGCTTAGCGTCACACAGACCTGCACTAAGATGACCTGACTCCGATGATACGGCAGAAATATAATTCCTGTGGCTTCCATCCAGCACTTTATCTCTGAGCCACTGTTCACAAAGCACTAACTATTTTCCCCCATGGCCCCTATGTAGCTTGAATACTTTTTACATAAGTAAAACAGATTATAAATATGACTTGAAGCAACACTTAGCATGCTCTATATTTATAGTAGGGATTATGAAATGTGATGGATGCCAGTCTATAAAAATCAGAAACTTTGGGTGCCAAATTAGTGCCACACCGCTGAAATGCAGCAGTTCGAGTCTGACCAGAAGCACTTTGCTCTGTCTTCCTCCACCCTCTCTATCATTCTTCCTGACCACTTTCTAATAAATGCAAAAGGCTTTTCTGATTTAAACATTTCCTTTGAAGGATGGCTTCCAACATGGCTGCAATTTACTTTGTAAAGACTATGATCTTTAACCTTAACTTTTTCTAAAAGTACATAGTGTTGCAGATTAGCCTACCTGGCAAGTACTGAGTAAAAATTGAAGATCAATTGGACACTGAAAATGGCCTGTGATATACGTAGTACTTTTTTAGTCATACTGACCACTCGATACAGACTGCTGCTACACTCCATTTACATGACAGACCTCCAGAAAACCTTTTCAAATGAAGGTAATTAATCAAATTAGCCCTCTGCTGTCAAGTCAGCTGCTGCTCTTATTAATAGTAGAGAGTGTGTGTCATGTTGTGACAGGTGTGTTTGCATAGTCACATTATGATGATCTGATTTGCTTCTGGGAACGAAAAGCATTTCTCGCAAATGCCGACCATTTTAAGTTGAACACAGTGTTTTATGGTTAGATTTAGACAAATAATGGTTCCAGCTAGAATTATGGCCAGAAGAAAATTAATTTAAATAATGTTAATATCACCTAAAATGATGGAAAACCAAACACCCACGGCTATTTTTTACTTGGGCAAGAATATCTGTAAAAATAGCCGTGGGTGTTTGGTGTGTGTATTAGTGGGTGGTAGTACATGTAAAATAAGAAAATTGTCTTTGTGTGTACATGCATCTTGCACATATTAAATAAGGATTTGGTAAACTGTAATAGCGAGTGACCAAAGGAGAATATCAGAGGAAGGCTCATCATTGATCACCACCATAGATTCCCTTTGGAATCAGAATCAGGTGAGTCCATGTCTCCGTGTGTACAGGGCATGGAGATGTGGCCAAAGTTAATTATCCGAGAATCCATTCTGCAAGTGTGCATGTGTGTTTATAAGAGGGTGGGTGGAGGTGTTATTGCAGCCAATGAAGCAGAAAGGTGGCTTCTAATTTGTATTCAGAAGCTGTACGGTTGGGCAGTGTGGCTCATCTCCACTTTTAGACACAGATCAAAGCAAAACAGAGTCATGTTCAAAACGTTAGAAAGGACACCAAAATAACTTGTAATAATTGCTGTGACATGGCGATATCATGAAAACACATCAGGTACTTTATCAGTGATTATTTTCAAATGTAACTGACAATCCAAAATTAAGAACATTAAAAAATAACAATTTTAAAAATATCACTATTTTACAGAAAGGCTCATTTTGATTGCTTTCAGATTTCTTCACTCCAATTCAAAACAGTTCATGGAACTATCATTGGCATATTTATGCCTTCTTTCCTCCCCGTTTTGTTGTTTTTTTTCCCTCTCTTAGTGTTTGCTAATGAGTTTAGCCTCACACTTGGGATGTCGTCGTAACACTTGTCGTAAGTACAGACTGGAAAATGCATTTATTCTAATTGTTTATTCTCCCATTTTCTAACTCTTGCAGCTAATGGGCTGGTACTGTATGCATTATCTGAATACCACTTTCTCGTTGTTGAAATTATTCCAATACTCCCACATGCACAATTGTAATAGCAAGCAAAATAGTATGTCATGTTCAAACTGGTGGACTGTGTAACCTTTTTATTCCTGGAGTCTTGCCTTGGGTTGATATGTATCTAGAGGGAAAAGTATTTAAGTTTATAATTATGAGATTTTCTGTTAAAACACAGAATAGAACTGATAATTTTGTTTGTTATTGCTTGAATGAACTTTATACTCTATATTGCCAAATGTATTCGCTCACCCATCCAAATCACTAAATTCAGGTGTTCCAGTCAATTCCATGGGCATAGGTGTATAAAATCAAGCACCTGGGCATACAGACTGATTCTACAAGCATTTGTAAAATAATTGTTCACTCTCAGAAGCAAATTCCAGCATGGTGCCATGCTAGGATGCTACAATCAACTGCTAGTGATATCATAACAAAGTGGAAGCGATTGAGAAACGACAGCAACTTCGACGCAACATGTTAGGCCACGTAAAATCACAGAGTGGGGTTAGCAGATGCTGAGGTGCATAGTGTGCAGAGGTCACCAACTTTTTGCAGAGTCAATCACTTTAAATGACCTCCAAAAACAAGTGTTACCTTTATCCATATAGAGCCTAAAATTTCCCTGATATAATCATTCAAATCAACTATTCAATATTTTTTCTACTGAATGTTGTACACAGGCTTTTCACAAATGACAATTCTGTGGTCAACACTAGACCATTAACAAACAAAAGATCATGGCAAGTGACTATTAAAAACCACTGACCAAAAACAGTCACAGTTAACGCAGCTGGTTAATTTATGTTTTCTTTGATGTGTGGAGATGTTGACATGTGGAGTTTAAAGGTCTTCATTTTCCAGTGGATGAGTTTTCAGCTGGTGGTATAAAGTCGTGGTACTGCTACCTTTTGCGTCAATAGTTTTACGGCATGTTTTGCAAATTACTGCGTTTTGTTCGACATCCTCCTTGTGAAATTTAAATGACAGCGAGTCTCATTCCCCCGTTTGTCTGGAACTCCCGTTTTCCCTGACTGGTAGTATAAAAACATGCATGCTCAGTGCAGTGTGGCAGGTAAAAAGATTTCTGGTTGGGAGAGTGGGGTTAATGATGCATTGGCAGCATGTTGGGGGGGGGGGGGGTCACTTTGTTACATGTAGACCCCTTAATATTGCCATGGCAATTTAAACTCGATTGTTATGATAAAGCCATTTTAACCATCATACGTGGAACAACCCACAATACATCGAGTATATTCAATATATCGCCCACCCCTACCTGAGACTGCACCTGTAAAAAGCAAAAAGCACTATCAAGTTCACTGAAATTTGTCACTTGTAAAATAGTGACATGTTCACATCACTTGGAACTCTCAACAACATGTACTGTGTTTAAAAGTGCAGGCAGTCAAATCTATAACTAGAAGGGCAGGTGGTGATTACACTGGTCTAGCCATAAAAAGTGAAAACTAGACTCACTGTAGTATTACCAGAGATGGGCAGTAACGCGTTACAAGTAACGCGTTACTGTAATCTGATTACTTTTTTCGAGTAACGAGTAAAGTAAGGGATTACTATTGCAAAAACGGTAATTAGATTACTGTTACTTTCCCGTAGGAACGCTGCGTTACTGCGTTACTAAAACTGTGATTTTTTGCGAGAATGTCTCACGACGTAAGCGAGTGCGCCGTTAGTGACAACAGCTGTGTGCAGATCAACAATGGATCACATATCGATGGTGGGAGAGAGTATGAGCGTGCAGCGTTTAAAGCGTGGAAGTACTGACCTTACTTTGAGTTTGATTCCATAAAAAGTGACAAAAACATTAGCATCCGTTGTGTGTGGGAAGAAAACTTCTTTTTACAGCGAAAAAAACCCCTAAACTTCCAAGCAAGCACCGAGTGTGCTATGACGTAATGGGAAACTCACAGAGAAAGTCACGGATTCTTCAACTGACTGCGGCACACCTGCACCAGGGTAAACCTCCGCCTACCGCAGTGCTGCTTTACAGGTGAAAATAGAGCAACAGGACCGCTGAGTCTTTGACTTTATTTATGTTCTGCTGTGTTTTACTTGCATCTATTTGAAAGAGTGAGTGTAAACACAAAAAATATTTTATTTTATGTGCTGGAATGTGCAGAAAATAGGTTTAAATGTTAAACTAATTTATTCAAGTCAGAGAATGTTGCATATAATTACATTTTTGCTTGATGCATAAAGTTAAAAGATTAAAACTGATAAAACAAGTTAAAAGAGACTTTTCCATTTGATTACATTTTGTATGATGGATTATGTAGAAAAAGTAGAATTGGGCTGAAAGATCTATCGCTTTATCACCTCTTCAGGTTGTAAATCGTGTTTTTAAAAAGTAACTAAGTAACTAAGTAATTAATTACTTTTGAAAATAAGTAATCAGTAAAGTAACGGGATTACTTTTTGGGGGAAGTAATCAGTAATTAGTTACTGATTACTTTTTTCAAGTAACTTGACCAACACTGAGTATTACTGTAGATCTCACATCTCACCACTGAACGTCCGACTCGGGTACAAACTCACGCACAATGCTCTGTATGTCAGAAAAAATGCAAGCATGCTTCTGATTGCATTTCTTACCTGACACATCTTTGTAGGTCTTGTAGGATGCAGGGTCTTACACTTAAGATTACTGTGTGGCCTCTGGGGGCTTTAACCAGGCCAGACAGTAGTGTGTGTGACCTCAGGCTGTGTCTTGAACAAATCGTGAGCCTGTTGAATAATAATCTTGTACAGTGATATACAATGGTAATAAACTGGTAATAAAGGAACCAACAAAATTGGAGCACAGGTCCTGGGTTTATACAAAAATACAAAAAAAATAAAAAATCATAAAAATCCATGCAGCACCTGTTTCATAAGTATGAGCACATAATGCCTGGTTTTAATTGCTACTCATAAATTCCTTTTCTAGCAGAAATATTTATTTATATTTAATGATAATGGTTCTTTTTGTATTTTTGAAACATTTAAACCTTTTTTTTTCTTTTGTTGTGGTGTTTATTTTTTTTCTGCATCTTATTTTCTCTGTCTTCAATGTTTTGTTTTGTTTTTAATAATAATTGGGAACTAAGCCATGTTTGATCAACAAGTGAAGTATTTCTACATGAAGACATGTAGAAATGTAACGGTCTCTTTATCTATTCTGTATTTATTTATTTTTTTTGCCCATTATTTGGGTTCTAAAGTAAAACGAAACAACTTTAAGAACTGGCCTCAGTTTTTTAACAAGTCACTGTATAAATTAGTAAAGGTATTTATAGAATGTGAGATGCCTTACTTGACTTAGCTTCTTCATGGGGATAAACTATCAAATATATGGTTAGAAAATATCTGGTACATTTTAAAACTGGATATTGGTAAATTGAAAGTGTAATCAAAAGTCATGCCAAAGGTTTTTGTTTTTTAAAAAAAAAATAAAAGTAGGACAAAAAGTAGCCTTGCAGTTATTCTAAGACGTTTTCGCCACAAAAAACTCCATGTTTGTTCGCAGTTCAGGAAATAAAACAGTCTTCACCTCCACAACCCTATCTCCTTAATAGATACTGGTTTCTTTCTTCCTTTTACAATATCTTTCAGCTTTCAGACAGGCAGGAAAGGGTCTGCAGCATTAATGGAAACTTGAAAACATCGACCACAGCTTTTTGAAGTGCAGCAGAGAGCCTGTTCTCCTTCCTCTTCTCTGCTTTTTCCTTTTTGCTGCTGCTGGTGAACTGATGAATGTTACATTTGGTTACTGGACACACCCGCCTCCTAATCATCTAGTCAGTGCAAGAACTCTCTGGCTTGTTTGAAAGTGTTACTTCCCATCACCTATTCTCCTCTCACCTGAAAATTTATTCAGAACTGATGAGTGCTGGTTTATAGACTAGTAACATAACCCTCGCACCTTTTTACTTTCCTTCTTTTGTTACAGTCAGTACACTGTGACCCTAGTGAGTACCAAAAATAACTAATAACTATTAACTCATAATGTAAATTCCTGTATATGTGATTGTGTATTATTTTATGTGTATGTTATATTCTAATTATGCAAAATCTGTTCTAAACCCCAAACTGTCCCTGATATAATTGACTCTTAGACCTGCAGTTGTTCTCATTCTCAGTCCCTTTCTTCTTCTGCATCCCTATAAATTTGGCCTCTCCCTTCTTCTACAATACAATTTTTACCAACACTATTTATATTTTTATCCATCCTGATGTTTCTTATTGTGATTTTTTTTTTTTTTTTTTTTTTTTTTTTTAGTTCACTATTGCCATCATTAGGCACATATCTACTAAATGCTGTGAATATATACATGTGTGTTGTAAATGTGTATAGGTGCTGTTAGCTTGGACAATGCGTTGGGTCAAGTGTACTTCCCTCCCACCTGTTTATGTTTGTTTATAGGCACTAGAACAGGCAAGTATTTGACTTGGAGGTCTTTCTTTTTACCTTTCAATGTCAGATAAATGACGCAGGAGGACATTTCTTGCAGAGGTGGGACCAAGTCATTGTTTTGCAAGTCTCAAGTAAGTCTCAAGTCTTTATCCTCAAGTCTCAAGTCAAGTCTCAAGTAATGTCAGGCAAGTCAGAGTCGAGTCTCAAGTCACTGGTGTAAAAGTCCGAGTCAAGTCACAAGTCTGAAACTTTGAATTTCAAGTCCTTTCGAGTCTTTAAAAAAAAAAAACGAAAAAAGCATGTTGCAGTTATGCTAAATGTAAATATTAGACCATGTAATTTTAAAATCTGTGTTTTTCTCAACACATGACAAAATAGTGAACTTAGAAAATATACACAAATTGTGAAATTGCACCTCTTTAAAATGCAGCTCAATTAAACCTAGCTCCAAGAATAATTTTCACCGACAGTTCTGAGATAAGCTGCATGTTATTCTTGGATGCGGTTGTAGGACCGGCTTTAAAATCGCATGACAAAAATATCATACACATTTAAAAAAAACTGCATCACCAACGTAGCCTGGACAACATTTGCTAGTTAGATGAAGTCAGCTATCTCATCTTAGCATATTTATATGCATATTTATAATTATACGGTTCTTGGAGTGAGTGCATACACTCATGAAGTTTAGTAACTTCAGGTCACTGCAACAAGCACAGGTACAGTTTACCGACGGATGGGTGCAGGACCTTGAAATGCACCGTGTAGAACGAAAGACCATCGTACGTATCATAAGTTTACCAGTCTCACAAATCGTCGTCATAAATACACATTCGTTAACCGTTTATTAATAGGACCTTTGAGCTCAACGGTAATTAATTAGCAGTGGAAATAATTTCTGGTAGCATCACAGAAATGTAGCAGTGACAATAATACTGTATGCTGTAATCGTACTGGGCAATTAGTGATACAAAAAACCTGTTTTATTCTGTGAATAAAAGTATATGGTTTTGTCAGTGTACCATAATAACAGAAGCGAAACGCAA
>NC_140547.1:16801415-17013915 GCF_057382185.1 Mchenga conophoros | reverse complement strand
GGCCATCTTTGCAGTACTTTATTGAACACGACATTGACAAAACAAAACAGCAGTGCAATTAATTTGTTTTTCTCTGTAAATGGGCAACAGCAAAAGGCCAGAGAGGCAACATGGTTACAAAAGAACAAAGCACAGGTGCCAACACTGAAGGAAAGAAAAAGTGAAGTTAAAAAAAGACATTCAGGAAAAGCAAGGGGGAACTGTGACAGCAGATACTAACAGAGACTTTTAAAGACAAGGATTCATGGTGCATGCTGTTGCAGAGGAACTTTAAATATAAATTCTGCACTGAAATAAAAGATTGACTCGCACAATGACGTGTAGCCAGATGAAGATGTTTCACCTGAAGTGTCAGTTCAATTAAATTTGATATCCCGATTCCACACGATTCCCTTTGTCCTATTAAAATTGGACTTCCCAGCCAATTTGAAGAAGTGTTAGTGGACACTGAAAAGAATCTTTATTTTTCATGCAAGTTCTCTGTAATTACATGTCACATGTGTTGTATGTGTTGTTTTTGACGGTACAAAAAAAGGTACAGTTTGCGTCATAACCTTCTCTGTAGGTACACAAGGACTTTTTCAGAGGTAAGAAAATTGCCTGTTATTTTTCAGTTGTAGTATTTTATTTATAATAAAGTAATACTTATACTTATGAGTGCTGAAGTCTGTTTGAATGCAAGAACACAATAGCTATGATCAAAGAAAGTATGATGTTTCTAAGTTCATGCAATAATTAAAAAGTTTGACCAAAAAAAAAAAGGGTGCAAGTATGCACTTATGTCAACAACATATGTTGTATGTATTAGCAATATACTTATCTGGGACTGAGCTTTTGACCAGATGTTAAATGTACACTCATGGGTTACGCCAGCAAACCAAAGTTAATGTGGTCACTGGTTACGATGTATATTGGCGAGGCACAAACAAATGGATGGACAAAGGTGACCATGGAACCTTCTTGTCACAGGGAGATAATTAATACCTCTCAGTTTAGTCCATTAGCAGAAAAAACAAAACAAAAAAGTACAGCACAAACAAAACGGCAAGAAGAAAAATATGGCTTGTTTTCTGTCTATTTAAGACTCTTGCTGCTTGGCTTTTGCAAATTCAGTGTAAATTCTAATTAGTAAAAAGAAAACATTGGTTGTCCAAAAAAACCCACCAAAACTACAAAAACCAAGTGGAATAGTACTTCTGTGTTGTATTTACAATGTAGTTTTTTTTAGTTTCCTTACACTTACAGATGATAGAATTAGTACGGCCTTTTGCGCACAGAAACAAAATGATCCCACAAAAACTAGCAGGATCAAAACTACTGGGATTGCTGATGCCAATAGTCAGTTGTGTACCCTCTTTCCTGGCTAACAACCTGCAGTCAATTGCTGTAGTTTTCAACAAGTCTCGCACGTGTCTCCTGAGCAATCTCAGCTCATTCTAGTTTGGTGAATCACTCAAACCCTTCTGGATTTGATGGTCTTCTGACATATGCTTTGGGTTGTTGCGGTGTTGGAAGCCAAAGGGAATTCCAAGACCCAGTTTTGCTGCTGACTGCTTGAGGTTTTCTGTCACATATCCTTCATATAGCCTTCTTTTGTCATGATTGCTTCCACTTTGAACATCACAACAACTATAATACTCTCAACATCCTGTTTCATTGTGGGCTAGTACGATTTTTCCTTTTCTCTCCAAACATAATCAGCACCTTTAATAGCAGAAACGCTCTACTTTCATCTCATCTGAAGGACACGCTTCCAGGTTGTCCTTACCATACTTCTGTCTGGCCTCAAGGTATCTTTTCTGTAGAGGTGTCTTTTTTTTTTTTCTTGGTCTGCAACCTTGCAATCCATTCCTGTGCATGGTTTAACCCTTTAAAACCGGTCAGAGTGGGCACACTCCGTTTTGCTTAACTATTTTTAAATCCCTGTAGAACCGGAACCACGTACGCTAGCACAATAATTTTTTTTGCAAAACCGAAGGAGCTTGTCCTAAGTCACGGTTTACTTAAACATGGCTTTGCAAAAACTGCATAAAAAGCACTTGCAGCAACAAAAACAATGTTCCAGAAAAACGCTTTGCCGATCTGATCATCTGTTCGTAACATTTGCTACGTTGGAATAGACGTCAGCGCGAACTATCACGTGTCCACCATTACTTGGCCGAAGCCGGAAATGACGCCATTTCCGCGGAAAATGTAGGTTGTTTTTTTTTTTTTTGTTTTTTTTTTTTTTTTTTTTTTTTTTTTTTTTAATACCTTCGGGGCCTTATAAGCCTATACTGGTGTTTTTAAAAGTGATGTTTGACTTCATGCTTTTCTGAATAGTTTCTGGGATGCTTAGAACTCAAATTTACTGACGAAAAAAGTTTATTTTGATGCACATGCTGGTTTTTTTGCAAATTTGCATTATAATATTTAATTTTGTTTTTTCAGCAGTACATAAAAAACCTCTTAAATTTCTCTAACTAGAAATATATGTTATAAAACCAAAACAATTTTCAATTTTTTATAGTTTATTGCTCTTTTGAAGAGATTTAGAGTAGACAAATTGAGAATCGGTAAAATTGGAGTAGAGTTAATATGAGTGAGACTAATGGATAAGGACTAAGAAAATAAACAGTGGCTAGTTTCTTTAAGCTGAAGATACAGATCAGCTAGAACTTTGTGAAACAGAAGTAGACTAGGACCTCAAAGAGGACGTTTCACACAAACTTTCCCTGTCATTATCCTTTCTTCACTTAATCGGCAACCAACAATGCTACAAACAACTTTTGTAAGTAGTACAAAGTACTTTTGTACGACTACTTGATACGTGTGGTTTTGGATTTGAGAGAAAGGGAGATCAGTAATATCGCTGATCACTTGTCTGCCAGGACTTGTCACTTACCTCTGGAGTCCCAAAAGCTTTGCTCCAGATGTGCACTTCATGGGCTCATTGTCATGCTGAAAAACTAAGCAATCCTCAGTTGGGCAACTTTCCAGAGTATTTTCCATAGTTAAAAAAAATCTAATTTTAAAGATTTATTTAGTAGTTTAAATTCATCACTAAGACCAAAACATCTATTGCCATTGATTATCAGTCTAGTTCTTCTGTAATTTCACTTACCACACCATGTTCTCCCTGTTTTTGACTTACAGCTTCTTGACAGCTACCTTTCCACTATGACCAGATCTGATGTGGTTTCAGTGAACCATAGATTCATCAACTTAAGGGCCAAATGCAGATCTCTCAAGTCGTGTGTCAGGTTTTCGCTAGACTTTTTCCTTTTTGTTAAGGATGTTATTTTAAGATGATGTTTAGTTTTTAGGCCTGATGCTTCTTTTGTCCTCCATTTGTCTAGTGTCCTCCTAGGACACACTGCATATCATGGTGTGATATGCCACATTTTTGACTAACAGCTCTTTGGTTTGTGCAAAAAATTGTACATTATTCTTGTCAATTTTTTTAAAAAAAATATTCAGATAAGGTAATTTTTGTGGCATAGTCTGCCAGCACCTGATGACTGAGAACCTGCACAGAAATCTACTACAGTATAAATAGTTTACTATACTCCTGTTTCAGGTGTATAGTATTCCTTAGCTCCTTGTTTTCTCTGTTTAATGTAGTCTTTCATAGATTATTATTCACCTCAACAACAGGAAAAGTAAAACATTGTAGAAATCACATGCACACATTATCCATGCAAAGAAAGCAAATGCTCAAAATACAATTCATTGCATGAAGCATATCTATCCATGTACTGTATCGATCACATTATTCACATAATATGAGATTCTGTGAAGTTATGCAGCATCTTTATTAACAATGTTGACCTTTAATCTGAGCAGACTTGCTTGCATATTGCAAATTTGTTCATATTACAGTTTATGAGCATACAAATGTGACTCATTTATAGCAGAGAAAGCTTAAAAAAGTGTGAAAAGCTCAAGCAGTAGTGCTCCTTGAGCTATCATGGTTTGTATTTGTATACCTCAGCCCCAACATTTACATATTAAAGCCTCCTGTAAGCCAGAGGGCAGAAGGGTGAACTGCCAGTGGAAAATCTCTGTGCTGGCTCCAAATTCCTGTCAAGAGTCATTAACCTGCAATTCCACAGCAATTTACAGGGATGCTTATCAGGAAAATCCTACTCTTCTTGCAGTGTTCATGTTTTTAGTCACCTGGCAAATTTAGCAATGTTTCTGTATCATCCATTTAATAAGGTACATTGGTTTTTCTTTCTTTTAAAATAGTTCCATCCCGTCCTTTTTGGATGTCTAATCTTAACTGTAAAACCTAATGCCTTCTCACAGTTTTAAACTGTGAGCAGAACTGAAACATTTCTTTGAATATAACTAAAATGAATAAAGTTAAGGTACAAGATTAGTAAACATAACAAATGCAGAAGAAAAGCCATGTCTACTTAGCCCAGTGAGAACCAAAAACCTGAAGCCTACATTAATCTAAAACATCTATTTTATTGCTGTAGGGGACACTCTACGTTCACTTGTTATACTTTAGCTATAAGCACATAGACTTTGCAAATTTAATTTGCTGGGTGCTCCAGTCATTTTATTCAATTAAATGTACCTGAGACAGTTACTTTTCACAACCACGTAGCTTTACATATCCTTGAAAGTGTCTGAGGGAAATCTTTGAAGCTTTAAATAGAAAAGAAGTTATGGAACATCCATTGAGTCTTCCTTTCTCTATTTTTACCTTTCATTTTATCAGAGATGTCTCACCTTGCTCCCTGTTGCAGTTTGAGTGGATCATCTGGGAGAGTGGTCAGTTCCTGTTTACTTTGACTCCTACGGAAGTTTCAGGGTCAACCATTAATATGCTTAAAAGTGGTTTAGCCCCAGGTAAAGAATATCGAAGTAAGATTCAACAAAAGTAGCAGAGATAAGTCAGAGCCAAGGACAAACAGATTGGTACAGATGCCAGAGAAGGAGAATATTAGATTATCTGTAAATGTGAATTCTCCATCCGACATTTGACGGTGGCTGAAAACAGATCCATATTTTGCTGGAGGGAAGTGCAACACACACACAAAAACTATTAAAAGGTCTTTAAAAAGATGGAAACTTCATTATTCCGGAGCTACTACTAGATCCAGCGAGGCACGCATTTACAAGTGCAGTCACACAAATGCTCACCAAGGCACACACACAAGTGGCAGTGGCAAGCCTAGGAACATGATGCTGACGAAGTAACGCGAAAGACACTCTGTATGTTTTTGATTGGAAAGAGAGACAAAGATTACTGTGGTGGTACCAGCTATCTGCCTCTAATTTTACTTTACCATAGATACCTTTGATCCCCTGGCATCTGACACAGTTAAATGATGGCATTATATCTTAATAATGTACACTACTGTGCAAAATCATTTCTATGTACAGGGTGCATCGAAAAGAATCATTTTTTTGAAATAAAGCCTATATAAATTTTTAAATACATGGCTGAATATCAAGTTTTACATGCAAAACTCCACACGATAGTCAAACCTATCCCAATCACAACTGCTGCTATTGTTATGCTAGCTACCGAGAACCACAGGAAATTCACAAATCCCCTTTTTCGTAACGGTACGTGTTTTGATTGTTACTGAATGTTACAGAGTCAAAGTACTACAAGGTGTATCAAAAATAATCATCTGATTTCAGACCTTCTTGTAATTTTTAAAGTGATCTTGAGAAATAGTTCTCCAGGATTCTCTTTTGTTCATTCTCTTTGGACATTGGCTGCTTTTCCATTCATTTTCAGTCAAGTCCTGATATCTGACTATTTTTTGATTTTTTTTTTAACTTGTTTGTTACACCACTTAACACTGTATGAATTATTCAAACACAGAAAAGGATGAACCAGATTTGTACTTATACAAAGGAGGCAACTTGGCAAAGAAAGTAAATCAAATTCTCTTTTTTGTTACTTGTAACCAGTTGCAAAAAAACAAAAAACATGGCAAATGCTAGAATTAGGGGTGCAACGATACACAAAATTCACGGTTCGGTTCGGTTCGATACTTTGGTGTCACGGTTCAATATTTTTTCGATACAAAAACAATGTTCATGCCTTTTTAATTTGTCATTTATTAAATTTTCACGGCACATTTAGCACCAAATCTCTGTGCGTTCATCATTTGTTTGAAGCCAGCTCACCTCCTGCAACCACTTTTCCGAGAATACGTGCTTCTTTTGTGGTTCGGACTCCTTCTGACATTTCTTTGGAGGTGGAGGAACACCACAGTAGCTTAAAGGAGCTTCTTTGGCATCTTTAAGAGTTCTAAACAAATGTCTGTCCTCCTCCTGAAAATCTTATGTACGCAAACACGCGTTGCAACTTATCTTGTGTGTGTTATTTATTTTGACAGCGAATGCGCACCTGCGGACCACTTATGTGCAGCCCTGGTTATTTAGCTTGTCATATCGCAGCCACAGAAATTATTTTGTCCATGAAACCATAAAGCTGCACTTTCTTTTTGCCTTACAGTCTGATTTGTCATAACTTTTCCGTTTTGTAGTAAGCTTTTCTTTGGCTGTCACTTTTTCACCCTGACCTGTCTTATTTGGCTCAGCAGAACTAAAATATATATCCTTGCTGCTGCTTTTACACACGCACTCACATAAGCTCAGCGAGTCTCTGCGCGATCAACCTCTCACATGTTTAAGCTTGTTGCGGGAGAGTTCACTTGTCATGTTGACAGTGGCTCACCGATGCCAATGACATAATTACCCAGCGACATTTCTGAAAGAATGCAAAAGCATTGACATATATTTTTCCTTCCTACGATAGGCCGACGGGCAGGGCAGAGATAGATTTTGGTAGCCCGACTGGAAAAATCGCTAGCCCCGGGACGTTGGGCTAGCGATTTTGCGAGCCCTGTATCTGATTGAGGAATCACTCATCTTTGAAATTCAATGGTATTTTTAAAGCAGCAATTTTACTCTGCACTGTTACTAAAGCTTTAATTATTAACTAGCATATTTGGCAGAATTAATGTAAAATATATAAACCAGTAAATAAATTACTGTGTGAGTTATATTGAATTAGTCCCAGCTCCATCACTGAAGTGTTGTACACTTGATTCAATAATTATATCGAGTCTTGGACAGTCTTGGTCGTTGTGTCCTTGGGCAAGACACTTCACCCGTTGCCTACTGGTGGTGGTCAGAGGGCCCGGTGGCGCCAGTGTCCGGCAGCCTCACCTCTGTCAGTGCGCCCCAGGGTGGCTGTGGCTACATTGTAGCTTGCCATCACCAGTGTGTGAATGTGTGTGTGAATGGGTGGATGACAGGTTGTGCAAAGCGCTTTGGGGTCCTTAGGGACTAGAAAAGCGCTATACAAATACAGGCCATTTACCATTTAAAGTTAATGTTATTAGCTGTAGTTACAAATTAATATTAACTGTCCACGGATTTAGTTCCAAGGAGCTATACGTTACCTATAGCTAACTATTAACCACTGAGGGTTGAGCCATTCCTAAGTGCACCTACTGTAACTAGTAATATATTTGAACCTAGTTATTTATTAAAGCGAAGTCTTATTAATCTAGATTACATCAATAATGATCGGCTCAGCAGAAGATAAACTTAACATTTTATTTATTAATGAAAATTTCAAATAAAAACTGCTTCTGGCCTTTATGGATATTTTCTTTTGCAGACATGCTTGTCACTGTAGTGAGCCCAGGGAAATTGCAAAAAGCTAAGTTGCAGATTGATATTAGGTGAGGTGTCACTCATAAAAAGGAGCAACAGTTCATAATAGCTGAGCACTAAACTTCCATGCCTATCTATGCAACAGTTTCCCACACAGATTTCTAATATAAAAGTCAGCTTAAAGTGATAAACCTATCTGTTGCATCACCCCTTTTCACTTTTACACTCGCACAGCAAATTCTACTCGATTGCCATTTTACCTATTTGGTTACTCTCTCATTTGTATTTATTAATTTCAGTACTTTCTTTTCACTTCAAAAACTATTGCAAATATAAAGTTGGTCAATAATCATCCAAGTTTTCTTGCTTGGCTTAAAAAACTTCTTGCCATCTCATCACACATCTACTATTCAAATAGCTTAATTTTACCTCAGTTCTGTAGCTTCCTGCTTTTCCTATTAGGGCGTCCAGGTTGCTAATTACCCATTTGGCTTCCTGCCAAATTCATTTGTGATTCAAAATATTCAAGAGCTAACCGTTTGGGAAATCTAAACACCCCGATGTGCTTAGACCACCAACTTTAGAATGGATAGCTATAGTGACTAAGTTTTAGGGCTTTCGAACACATAAATGCTTCTCCAATGAATGATGTACCCACTTTCTCATGGTATCTTCATCACCATCATCAGCCCTTGACTGGGTTATACATTTTAAGCTCCTAAGGAATATGTAAAATATGATTTAACTTGTTAAAACATACAAAGTTAAGATTTGAAAAAAAAAAAAAGAAAACTTTTGATTTTGCATTAAAAAGTTCTTAACACTTTTTATATGCCAGCAATTTTCTGCTTATAATGAGCCACACTAGAGAAGGAGTGAACTCTTTCAGGAGAGGTAGATGTTGCCTGACTCAGTTTGAGATTTTATGTAAATGTAAGTAGCGAAAGTGGGATTGTTCAAGGGTCTTTCTGTGGCATTGTTTGTAGTCCACAACTTAATTGTTTCAGTCATTTTGACAAAGCATCCAGAAATCAGCTCAAAGACTGAAGATGTGGTCACATGCTGCCACAAACAGAAAGGCAAAGCCTTAAACTGTCAAGGCTCTCTTCAAGGCTCCGTCTGTCGCAGTCTACATCACAAAAATTCACTGTTTTACTACAGTTTGACAGCACATTCCTGTGAGGAGCACAAATCCGAACACTTAAATATCATCCCACACACATACTGCTGGAGATACACATATCTCTGTATGTGTATCTCTTGATGAAAAGAAGTGGCAGGATTTTGGAGAGTGTAAACAGAAAGTGTAGTGTACTGTAGCGTGAGTATCTGTCCCCTCAAGGGATGTGTTGTACAGCTGGCTGCTTCCTCTGTTATCGGTTTGTGTCTGTGTGTGTGCGTGTGTGTCACTTGTGAGACAGTTGATGAATGTATGTCATGTCATTTCAAGGTAGAAGCTAAATGGCCTAAGTGGTGGTGTGTCCATCACTCTTCGGTTAGCACCTGCTGACAGTAAGAGACACTTTCACTTAGACACGTCACGCATTATGTGTGATCAAAGTCTGTGTGGAGCAGAGGTAATCAACACTGTAAAGTATATATGTGGCTGTCAGAATGTATGAGTGAAGAAAACTCATGGAAAAAGACAAAGAGGAAGTCCACTTTCTAGCTTAGCTGGTGCCAGCAAAATAAGCTGTGAACATGGTACAGTCATATTATGAGGTTCATTTAGCTCAGGTGAATCAGTTGCCAGTAAAATGTTGCATGTCTGCTTAAATTAAAGTATTCCTACATTTATTTTGTCCTATTAGTGAAGAAGAGCATATAAACAAATAATTATTTAAAATCAGTAACAGGCCTACTAGCAACTTATTTATACTGTTCTGCTTTAAAACCTGTTAAGTGGCTTTAAAATGCCTTCTGGCCATCAAGAAATGAACAAAAACCACATTTACAAACAGAACTTGATTTCAAGCAGATTGAGTAACTACTGGTATGCTAAAAAGCTTAACCCTAACGTGTACTGAACAAGGCACCAGTTTAGTGCAGAGCCAGTGAAAACCAGTGCAAGGATATGTTACTGAGTTCAGGTGCTTGTAAAGAAATGAAAAGAATGATGCAGCCTTTGTCATCAGAAATACTACTCGGCTGAAAACCTTTACCAGACATGGACTTGAATGTTTGAATAAATGTAATTTGTTCATTTTCTTTGTCCATCTGACTGTTTGTTAGCAGTCTGGTGTCCACAGTTAACAAGATATCATTTTCAAATTTTGAATCTGAATCCTTTATCATCCGCAACTGAAAATAGTTGTGGATGATTACTATATCTTTCTAATGTGACGTTGTTGTCCCTGGCTCTCTTTCTCTGTCTCTCCCTCCCGCTCTGTTCCTGTGCTACAGCGAGTGTAACTACCGCCCCTCCCCTCTCTTCCCAGCGCAAGCACAAGCCTCGCGTGCGGAGTGAAGCGAAAAAAAAGTGCAAGAGAGAGAGTGAGAGAAGGGGGGGAAAAAAAAACCTCACGGCTCGCAATAAGGAGCCAGCTCGCGTCATTCACGTTAAAGATCTGGCTCTAAGAGCCATTTTGTTCGCGACCGACACATCACTACTAAGCATTTGACCTTGACCTTCATTGGTAGCACCCAAGGTCAAAGTTGACCTTGAAATTTTAAAAAAAAAAAAAACCAAAATATGACAACCAACTGTATTTCAACTTGGGCTTGTCCAAATAGTGCTTCCGCTATGAGGGCTTTGGTGGATTCTTCTAAGCCTTTTACACAAGAATGTAATGCTTGGAAGCTAATTTTAGCCATGATCTCAGTCTCTGCTTTTCATTCCATTTTACCCTTCTTATGACCTAAATCTAGCAAGCTTAGTTCCCTGGAGTTCATGTTTTGGGAATTGATTGCAATACCAACAGCTTGGTTGTTTTTAAACTACAGTGATAGCATATGGTCTGCTAGCTAAGTAACCCTCGTGTTATCCAACTCCATCCAAAGGCTGCCTTGTATCTCCCAAAGTGACAATGTTTGGGCTTTTGTTTGGCTTGAATGTAGACACCAAAGATGTGCAGTCTATGAGGTTTTGATTTGTCTAGAAGGTTCTTTTGATGTAAGAATATGACTAAACCAATTGTGAAATCTTTTGGTCACAGAATTTGTTTATTTATTTATTTTAACTGCAGGCAGGTGTGCAATTTTATAATGCAATGACAATCTGGTTCAGTCATATCAACACTGTTAATCACAATACAAGACCACGTCCAGATTTAGTTAAGTTGATGATTTAGTGAAGATTTAGCTGATGTCTGATTTAAATGTTGGACACACCATTGTATAAGAAAGTTGTTCAACACCACTGCAGACCTGGAGACATTTTCGTGCTTTGCAGCATCCTTTATTAAGATTTACGGTTGCACAGCACGGAAGGCCACGCCCCGTCATGCACTTTTTGTTTTATATCAACCTGTTTTGGGGGTTTCATCTTAGCATGCCTATCCTGATGGTAAACAACCAAAACTTTCCACCAGAATCCCCATCAAAAAATCTATTTTTCCCTATCATATTTTTTAAGGCCTTCAGACACTTTCTCACTATATTTATTCATTTTTGTTGTTTTGTTCATGTCGTAGTTAAAATGAAAAGAATATATTAGAGCTTGAAATAACCTTGTGGCATTTTTTAGCGGCGCATTGTTTCTCTATGTATTACAGGTAAAACTGGTTCCTGTCCTGTCTTACACTACACTAAATATCTTGACAAAATTGCCCTAATTATTACTGTGAACTGCTTTTTTTCCACTACATTTTTTAGAGCACGGAAAGCAAAATGTTTGAACATAACATTGCTTCATGTATCACAAAATTAGGCAATTGGGTTCCGCTACTGATCTGTACTTTGCAAATCTGGGTTGAGACACACTGGCTCATGCACTGAGAATACTGCGAGCCAATTTTGTTTGCTGCCAAAAGAAATTTGGAAAAAGAAGTCTTGTGACAAGTTGGTTACCTAATGAAGTGGCAGATGAAATTGACAGGCATTTGGCATCAGTTTTTGTTTCAGCCTGTGGTCTGAAAAAATACAAAAAGAAAAGGTTGAAAATAAATTTCAGAGGTCAGAGACTGCAGCTTCAAAAGCAGATAGTGTGTGTGTTTACTGTATTTGTTAATATTTTGTTGCAGTACACCATGTAAAATAAGTTAAGTCCCTCTCTGGGCTAAGGCATATCAGGAGTCTGCAGCTTCTCTTTCAACAGGCTAAGCTTACTGAAGCAGTGGCACTACACTTGCATTATACCTTTAATGATCACTAACCGGGTCAGCACAGCCTCATTCATCATGGATTTATTTTGAAGACTCGGCAGCAGTATACAGTACACACTGCATCTCCGCCAAGATTTGGGCCACATTTTCTATTCTGTGTATGGAAGATTAGCTGAAGGTTTCACAAAAAAGAGAACTGGCAGGAGGATGTGTTTGACTGTGTGTAGAACAATGTGTCTCATCACAAACAAATGCAGACTTGCCAATTGTTCCTGTTTTAGGGATAAGACTCATTCAGAGCTTGCAAACAGGGAGCATTGTTTCTCCTGATTAAGCTTCTCATCCACACACCGCAGTCTAGACATGAGGAAAAAATTAACAAATGCGCTGTAAGAATACCATAACAGGATTTAAGCACAATGTCTTATCTGGAGGTGGTGGAGACATTAAAGGCACACCTTGACACACACTGTAGAGTATGCAGTCGGGCACATTTTGTTTTGTCATTTTGTAGCCCTAAATGAAATAAATAAAGTGCAAGGCCTACTGTTTCATTAAAAGAAGTCTTAGAAAGGTTTATTTTTTAATGAATCTCCTACTCTTGGTGTCAGGAAGGGCCTGTTCTTGCAAGAAAAGAAACTGAATCCATTTATAGGTTTTGAGATATTTGTGAACTACAAAGAGTGTCACCCCCTTAAGAAAATTTAACACAGCAAGAACTAATACACAGCATACATTCAACATTCAGACAGAGTAATCGCCGGTGATTGTGTCACTCAAGAACAGCTTGTGCCACTAAGGGGTAGGTTCAGTTTTCTAGAGTATATGTCAAATAAGCCCATCAAATTTGGCCTAAAGCTGTTCTGTGTTTGTGATGCACACATCCTCACCTCAACCCACAACTGATCACATTCTTTGACAAGAATAAAGGAGGTGTAGATACTACAGACTAGATGGTTGGCACCTACACCTGTAAGTGTCAAACACAGGTGGCCCATGGTGCTGTGGTACACGATGGCACCCTAAAAGCCTACACCTTTTTGATGGCTAAGCGCCCTGAATTCTCGAATGGTATTACCAATGGACAATGACTCTTCTTGACTGAGCTCTCAGAGCGTACCACACCACATATGAGAAGTTGACTGGAAGGTTGCGCCAACCTGCAAACCCCAATCACTGAAGCAATGGGGTCACAAAAGCGCCAACAAAGAAGCAGACAGGGCCAACCATAGACAACAAGATTTCAAGTAACGAAAATTGTAATGTCAGACGCAATGTACCACGCAATGTGTGCAGGGATTACAGCCAGAAACAGGTGATTTGTCACAACTCCGTACAGTGAGGAGACAAGGCATAAAAAGAGTGGACTTGTCTGTACAGTTACACACATTTGCATATACTCTCGCACACAAAAAAAATGGGGAAAAAAAGGGGACAAAATCTGGGACTCTCCACTAGTTGCACTTAGAACTGAAGAAGCTCCTTGGATGAACAGTGAAACGTCTTCAAGGAAACTCAAAGAAGTCCAGATGCTTTTCTTTCCGTAGACTACGATGACCAGGATGACTGAGAACCTTCACAGACATTGTAAAATGTAAAAAAAATGAAAAATGCAAAATATTTTGAACATTAAATCATTATTGTGAGGACCAAAATATAGTAGAAATTGTAATATAAATAATCATTCAACATATTCGCGTCAACATGTTAGCACGGTTAGCTTGTTAACGTCGTTTTAACGGGATTAATGCTGACAGCACTAATATAGAAAGAGAGACAGAGTAATCGGTCGCATTTTTGAGTAGATGTTTGTGGAGGATATCTTAATCCAGTTTTGGAGTGAAAGGATGTCTGGCTGATGATTTTCATGCCACATTAAATAAATGTAGCCAAATAGATGCAGTCTATTAAACATCCAAGGTAGGTCTGAAATGGTCATTATACTTACAAAGAAGAAGCAAGCGTGTGCTCTTTCATAATGAAAATGTACTGAATCTGTGCACACAGAAGACTGAGAAAAGAGAGACAGTTTTTGGTTGTGTGTGTGTGTGTTTTCTTTTTTCAGTTTTACCATAAAAAAATGTAATTCATAAAGAAGGTTATATACATTTCTTCGGAAGGTTTTGTATTAATCTGAATTACCTTCAGGGAAACTAGACAGTAAGCTATTCAGCAGAAAGGGCTCTGTTTTTGCACCAGGTTTGAGTCATAAGCACATGGAGATTATATTTATATGACAGTTTTTAACAAACTCGGCATAGAATCTGGCCGCATCTGAGATGTCTGAACAACGTGTTACAAAACGGTAACAGGGTGTTGTTTAGTAACTTTGGGCCTGACCAAAGCGAGAGTGCATCTATAGTGCATATAACCTGAAGGGGAGTTCATATTTTTACCTTTTGCTAAATCTTGCTTGATTCAGTGTGGTAATTGGAGGCAATTAGCTTAACTGTAATTATCATTTCTCACTCATCCAACAAAAGAGTGTTGGCTAGTGCGTCAGTTGTACTGACTCTACCTCTTACCACCGCAGCAATGAAGCCAGTACCACAGTGGCTGAGTAGCAGCATTTAATGGGCCCTCGTGGTGTGAGACAATACTTGACTGCAGTGTCCAAAGTTACAGAATTAGCTGTGGATAGAAGTGTGTTTTCCATAATTATGATAAGTACCTGTACTCAATGCTTGATATTCTGACACTCAAACTGAGCATCAAATGTAACCTGGCAACTAGATTATATAAATGACTTCTATGTTCAAGCAAGAAATACGCAACAAGTTTCCATCTGCCTGCTGATACGGATAGTTTTTGGTTTTCTCTGATGAGTAAACAACATTAGATATTAACTGCTGCATATAGTATTTAATATTGCTGTCAGAAATAAAGCCAGAAGACAAAACTTGTGCTGTCTTCTTTTCTGACTTATTAAAGAAATACACTTGAGTTCATGGCAATGTCAGTTATAAACATGTAATAGAACATCACCCCGCCAAGGTTTAAATTCCAAAAGTTATTTATTTTATTATTTACATGTATTTAGATGTTTGAATATTTACATATAAACCTATTAAAATGGCTATAATAGTGTGTTAGATCTGTCTTCCCACTTTACCTTTGTCTAAAGTCTTCTAGTTTCTGATTGATTAGGGTTAGTTACCTGTCTCCATCTAGCCCCATCTCTTCTGTAGATTGTCTGCTCTTTTCCAACTCTAGCAGTAATCTCTCACTGAAACGCCTGCAGCAACAGAGCTACTTACACGCTATCCAGTCCATCTGCCATGCAAAAGGACGACGAAAGTGAACTTAAATTCCCTGCAATGAACAAGGGTAGTGAAGGCTAGCCTTTGGAGGCTGATTTCACTGAACAAGAAATTGCTGAAAACCTTGTTGTTTGCTATAGTTAAAATATCTGAGCACACTACACAGCTTGAAGCTGAAAAGCTAGAGACAGATCACAGGGCTGACCACTGCACACCACCAAAATGTTGGACATTTATGTGTCAGAACTGAAACATAAAAAGTTCAACAGCTGACTTTGCTTTCAGAGTCACAAGATTTCAGTTTCAATGAAACATCTATGGAGGCAACTTGGAAGATGAGCCTGATTCCCACCAAGACATTTCCACAGCTTACCTAATACAACAGTCCATGCCTCCATGTTTCAGTTTTGTGGCTGATATTTATTACTCTAATTTTCTAAGACACATACACATGGACTCATAAGTTCTGTGGTATTACTTCTGTGTCAGTTGGCACGTTAAGGATTTTTTGTTTTTGTAGCAAAGTTTTCTCCATCTTTTTTCATTGCCTATTTACGGTGAAAAGGTTATGAAAGATGTGTTGGAAATATAAATACTAATAAAGGAAATTTTGGAAGAAATTTTAAATGCAAATTTATGGAGACGATTCATTCAGAGCAAGTTCTAATCCATTAGAAGAGTGAAATCTCAGCACCATTTGGTAAGAAATGTCTTCTGCCTTTCAGCAGGCTGATAAACGGTTATTATATTGCTGCCTATTAATAAATGGCCTGTATTTGTATAGAGCTTTATTTAGTCCCAAAAGACCCCAAAGCGCTTTACACGTTCAGTCATCCACACATTCACACACTGGTGATGGCAAGCTACATTGTAGCCACAGCCGCTCTGGGGCGCACTGACAGAGGCGAGGCTGCCGGACACTGGCACCACCGGGCCCTCTGCCCACCATCAGTAGGCAACGGGTGAAGTGTCTTGCCCAAGGACACAACGACCGAGACTGTCTGAGCCGGGGCTCGAACCAGCAACCTTCCGATTACAGGACGAACTGCCAACTCTTGAGCCAAGATCGCCCGTAATAGCAATGTTATGTCTGGTGCTGGTAACCACAAATGTTAGTATGTTTAAGTAAATCAAAGACTCATTCCACAAGTGTCCTGTACAAAACACCAAGGTGGGGGTGTAGGTGTAAATCACATGAGGTCCCTTGGTGATACTCATCCCATTTTATGGCTTAAAATAGTCTTTCACCTATACATGAGCCTTTTATATACATATATATTATATCATATTTGCAGAATTGTTCAATTGAGTTTGATACATGAGCTTGGCCTGGATGTTGGACATGAGGACATGCTTCCATTTCACCTTAGGTGCACTGGCATTTTTTGTTTTAGTTTCCTTCCTTTGCTCATGTGTTTTAATAAGGTCTCGTGTGTGCAAATGTCTAATAAAATTCTTTTTATTTTGAATTTGGGTAGGAGGCCTTTGAGAGTACTCAATTCCAAAAGGTGGAACCAGTGATGCACTTGTGACTCGTAAACATGTTTATATATCATTCATTACCTTTTGAAAATGCTACAAGTTCACTTACTGCTCTGGGAGCAGCTATTTGCATTAAACCCTCACTGCAGTTTTGTTCTCACTTACTAACACAAGACAACATCAATCAATAACAGGCCTCAACCAGTCCTCTTGTATTAAAAAGCAAACACACATTTAGTGTGCATTTGCATTATAAAATGAAGTGCTGGAATGCTTCTTCCCAGAGATATTCCAGTCTCTGCTCTTGCTCTAGCCCATCCAATTACTGTTGTAATTCATTTTCTGGCCTCTCACTAGTGAAAACCAATGCTTTCAGATTAATAATATTTTCACATAAAATTAGATTAGATGATATAATGCTAGATTGGCTGTTGTCTGATGTTTATTTGGTGAAAGTGTCCAATCTATGTTGTTAGTAGAACCGGTATAGCTGGGCTGACTATTCCAGTTGGAGATGTAATGTGATGTGCATATTAATCCACAAGAATATTCATTTTCCAATCCTGCATTCTTCACTGCTAATGTATTCCCTGTTGTAAATACCTTGAGGACTAGCAACACTGCCTCTTATAAATAATGCACCACTGATAAATGAAGCACTGTGCGGTTTAGTTTGTGTGTGTGTGTTAGAGTGAAAGAATGTGTGCAAAAGCAGTCATTCCATTTTGTCTGACGAGGTTGTGTGTGTTATTTTGTCAGTGTGCTGCTATGATAAAAACGCAGCATATGTTTCTTGCTGTACGAACGCCTCTGTCACAACCAGCACTCTTGTAAGGTTCTCTCCCCTGACAGAACAGCTGTAGCAATTATCCACATGCAAGCGTACAAAGAGACATACTCTAGCACTGATTTAGGCACTAACCTACATTCCTAAAAAAGCACTTACAAATCATCATTCTGTGCACATATTCTTGGATCGGACTGAAAATCATGCAGAAATCATAAAAACTGTGGAAAAGACCGTAATTTTGTGTTGTTGATGGTTTTACATGACTGGACTTTGTTGCTGACATACAGTTACAAGATAAGTGGAAGAAAAAGCTGAATTCTTAACCCTTTGTAATTTTGGTGCGTTCAGTCACTTAGAACCTGATTATTTTGTTCTAACTTTTGGTACCACTTTACAATAAGGCTCCCCTTATAGATGCTAATAAATAGTTTATAGCTATATTATTAATTAATTTGTAAATGCTTTATAAACCATTATTAATGGTTTATTATGCATTAGTTAAGGGTGAGAAAGAGGAAAAAAACTGACCGGTTTCTTGCCAAATAGTGAGCCAAATGTGTTCACCTATATATTTCATCTAGAGTTGCTATATTAAACATTTCAGACTAAGTTACTATCCTGTAAGCACAATCAGCATTTGTAAACATATTTTTTATCATATAAAATTGTACTTCAGAAATGCATTATAAATATCCACAACTATCAATCGGAGCTTTGTTGTAAAGTGTAAAGCATAAAACCATTTATTAATGAATAATAAACATTTATAAATGCCAAATGGGAGCCTTATTGTAAAGTGTAAAGCATGACACCATTTATTTATGACTAATAAACATTTATAAATGCCAAATGGGAGCCTTATTGTAAAGTGTAAAGCATAACAGCATTTATTAATGACTACTAAACATAAATGACAAAAGAGAGTTTTGTTGTAAAGTTTAAAACATGTCAACATTTATTAAGGACTAATAAACATTTATAAATTGCTATTAATGTCTACATCTACATATACCTGTAAATGAACTTCATCCAACTGAAAAGAGATGTTTTTGATTTCTCAAAGAGATAGCCAGTTCTAATTGTTCTGGAAACTCTCCTATGACTTGCTCTTTTGCAGCACCTGAGAACATATCAATGAGTTAAGTAAAGAAATGGACCCTTAAACAAGAGCATTAATTGAAAAGATAATCACAAAATTAAGTATGAAGAAAATAATAATGAAAAGAGGTTAATGCTCCCTCTTGCATTGATAACCGAAATATTTTGTTATATTTACTACATGCACTACATTATCATGCATTATACATACCACATATATTGGTCTTTCTTCACCACGGAAATCATTTTCATCTTATGGTGACAAACAGGACATCTAAGCTTCTTTTTTAGCAGGTGTTTCTTCTGCAGCCATTTAATGAGCCTTAGTGCCTTATATTTAGTTTGTTTTCCTTCTATTCTGGCGCGCAATCTCATTCCCAAAGACATTCTGGTGGAAAAAAATGAGTAATTTATTTTATTATCACCTCGAAACACCGTAAAATACTCTATGGGAGTCTAGTGCAAATCGGTTCAGAGTTAAAGGACTTCACATGCTATATAAAACAAGCCCTATAATCAAAAATAGTCCCACGCAAAAAAGAGGATTGTCTCACCTGTTATAATGTATCTCCGACTTTGTTATGTAGATCTAACCCGCTGGATTCATGCTAAAAAAATATGTTCTGCTGCCAAAGGGAGGGAAAACAAATTTAATTTAAACGCAGAGGAGCTTATACAAGCATCCAATCACAGTTAACTTTATTAAGGAAAGCCCCTCCTCTCAGAGCGCGACAGGCAGTGGAGCGCTCTGGAAGGTCAAGCCAAAGGGGCACGAACAGACACACTGAAGGCGCTCGTTCAAGTTGCTGCGCCATGGATGGAGCAGAAGATAAAAATTTGTGTGCGTCTGCGACTTACACAGTTAGCACACGTTCGAAGAGATACAAAAAGCAGAGACTGGATGATCTAGATTGCACTAAGCCAACGACGTCAGCAGTTAGACATGAAGGTGAGTATAATGCTAGCTAGCTAGCTACCGAGCCATTTGGCTGCTAGCTACAGTGGCTAACTAACATCACATAACATGTGAATAGCTCTATTACTATTGGTTATTCCAAACGATTGATATCACTTAGTTGTATATTTTTAGTTTTGTTTATGTGCATCATTAAATTTATATTAAACACCCTGGTAAGGCAGTACACATAAGAATTATTTGCCTTGTTTTAGAAATGCCTGAACCACCACATGTGTATATAACATAATTTTTACAAAGTGGCTTTTTATAAATTCAAGTTGTAACCGTTTTTAATCAATATTTTATTTGAGTTTCCCAAGTTTAGATTATAAATTATTTTAGTATTGTAATTTAATAATTGTTTGTTCTTTAGATTCTTCTTCTAATCCTGCCCCTACTGCAACTGCCCTTCTTAACAAGGAGCGAGAGAAACTGACTTTTCTTAAGGAGGAACTGGAGCGCGACACCCTGATGGACCACTGGGACGCTTATTTAAGGACATACAAAAAATATTTCCAGTTTGAACCAGTCTGGCATGAACTTTTTTTGGAGTGGGTGACTGTTTGGTGTTTTAAAAAACACATTTAATGTTACATGTGTTACTCTTACAATACATTGCCATTTTTGACAGTAGTTAAATGTTATTTCAAGCACTGATTGTAATTTAGGTCTAAGTGTTATAAATGGTGACATTATACATTTAAGACTCACTTTTGGCAATTATAAATGTTTATTAGTGATTAATAAATGTTGACATGTTTTAAACTTTACGACAAAGCTATCTTTTGTCATTTATAAATGTTTATTAGTGATTAATAAAAGGTGTTATGCTTTACACTTTACAATAAGGCTCCCATTTGGCATTTATAAATGTTTATTAGTCCTTAATAAATGTTGACATGTTTTAAACTTTACCACAAAGCTATCTTTTGTCATTTATAAATGTTTAGTAGTCATTAATAAATGGTGTTATTCTTTACACTTTACAATAAGGCTCCCATTTGGCATTTATAAATGTTTATTAGTCCTTAATAAATGTTGACATGTTTTAAACTTTACAACAAAACTCTCTTTTGTCATTTATAATGTTTAGTAGTCATTAATAAATGGTGTTATGCTTTACACTTTAAAATAAGGCTCCCATTTGGCATTTATAAATGTTTATTAGTCATAAATAAATGGTGTCATGCTTTACACTTTACAATAAGGCTCCCATTTGGCATTTATAAATATTTATTATTCATTAATAAATGGTTTTATGCTTTACACTTTACAACAAAGCTCCGATTGATAGTTGTGGATATTTATAATGCATTTCTGAAGTACAATTTTATATGATAAAAAATATGTTTACAAATGCTGATTGTGCTTACAGGATAGTAACTTAGTCTGAAATGTTTAATATAGCAACTCTAGATGAAATATATAGGTGAACACATTTGGCTCACTATTTGGCAAGAAACCGGTCAGTTTTTTTCCTCTTTCTCACCCTTAACTAATGCATAATAAACCATTAATAATGGTTTATAAAGCATTTACAAATTAATTAATAATATAGCTATAAACTATTTATTAGCATCTATAAGGGGAGCCTTATTGTAAAGTGGTACCTAACTTTCTTCAACATCTTTGCAAAGTAAAAATAGATTTGATTGAATTTAAGTATAAATTTAAGCACAGAAAGTAAAAGTGAAACAATGCTATTCTCACTTTACCTAACAATAGAATGGACATACTGCCTTTTACCTTGACACTAAATGCTAGTTAGATGTAAATCATGCGTAATCACATAGGACCATTTTTAAAGCTCCTTACTTTACCTGAACAGAGTGGTTCTCTTTTACATTTTTGTCAGACTCCTTCCTCAAAAAGTAACAAATAAATTGTGAAATTGGAAAAAATTATAAAATCGGTCCTGTATAAACAATTATTGGCATTCCCTACAGCAAATCCAATTAGTGTGTTTTTTTTTTTGTTTTTTTTTATCATTTACATCTTTTGATCTCGTCCTTTCCTTTATGTATGTCATGTTTGTTTACAGCGACAAGGAGTGGGGCAGATATTCATTTTTAACTGCCTCAGTTTTATCAAAGCTGACAAAAACTAGAGGGCACAGTGAGATGAAGAGCAAGATGGAAGGCCACAGGCAGTCAGAGCCCTCACAAATAATACCAGAATAATAAACACACTGAGCAAATCAGAGAGGCCATGCTGGCAGACATCTCTTTATCTGGAACGTCACTGCAGCTTGATTTAAGATTCACCATTTCTAACACATTAGCTGCTGCCACCTGGAACGGCAAATGTGTGCCATGTTACAATTCAAACATCTCTGATTTGTGTTGAAGGAGAATATATTAGGTTTCTAAAATGGCACTCAGGATATTTTAATACCTTTTCAATAATGCCTGGAATTCAATTCAATAGAACTCCCAAAGATATTTTGTAAAAAGTGGAAAGTTTAAAATCAGCAGAATACAACAGAAAACAACTTACTCTTATGCAAGAATTGTTTCCCCTACTTAACTAAACAAAGGTTATTTCAAGGTCCACCACTTGAAAAGCTTTGTATGATTCCAGAAAGCTATATTTATGTTGCCTTTTAGATAGCCCTTTTCTTGGAGTGTGTTAATCGCCCTTCCCTCTAAAGGTACATTTTCTCATTTTTCTAATGTGTGTGTACTTCTCAAGCTCGGTTCCTCTACCAGTAACCTAGATGTTTAAGGGAACTGCATGTGAAATTTTGGTCAGACACCTCTGATGTTGTGATTTGGCACTATATAAATAAAACTGAATTGACTTGAACTTACCAAGTCCAAATTACATCCTAATGTCCTTGTTGTAGATCCTGGTCAGGTGGTTTAGTCAACGTCTCACTCAAACCTGGCTTGATCTATATTCCACTCCAGTCTTACTGATGAGCTAGCTTAGACTGTTGAAGCCTATGCAGAAGAGCAGCAGGGATAGTACACCATGGTACTTTCTGCACTTGATAGTGACTTGTGTGATTGCTTTGAAGTAGGCTTCCAGTGTTGTCTTCCAGTCCCATTGAGCTCCTGATGAATGTTATCTGTCTGCTGTTAGCCTTGTACAGTCCCAGGCACTCTATTATCTATGTGTGGAGCACTGCGTAGTAGGCTCTCTTGTTGTCAATCAAGAGAGTGCTCAGGTTGGACTGCTTGGTCAGAGTGCTGGTGTACTGCTCTATCAACCAGTAGCTGGTGCTTTGATTCTCTGGTGTTATTTCCAGTGACCTTCCGAACTGTGCTTACTGTGTCCCTTCAATACTTGGTTGGTTTCATATTACTGTGAGGGAACAATGATGTATTAAAGAGTTAACATAAATGTTAACCTAGCCTGTAAAGAATTTAACATTAGCTAATTAACTATTAGCAGTTACCTGATAGCCCCGTTAGTCACTTATTATCATTAATGTACTGGATACCAGATTGCAGGTCATGGATGGAATATTGAGCTGTGCTAGAACAGATTACAGACGCATGGAGAACGGGCAGGTTGCTGGTTGTTCGGAGCTGAAACCGCTGAAACCAAGCAGAGCTAAGCTGAGCAAATAACAAATAAAATCAGAGCAGCCCAGTCAGATGGTTTCAGTCCTTAAGATATTTTCTTATAGCTAATACCACACTTCATCCAAACTTTATTTGCAGATTTTCCATAAATCTTTAAATTTGATCTTCTTCTACAATAATTAAAGCATTTAGATGTGTTAGCTACTGTGTTGTTTGTTGTACCCTTGTTTTGGATTTTTTAAAAACCCTGGAGAGTTCAGGTTGTGCTGAAGAATAAAGGCGGTTATACCAAATATTGAATTTCAAGCTCACTTGAATTGTACAAAGCTTTTTTCTTATGTATATCTTATGTTCTTGTGTGTGTGTGTGTGTGTGTATAGATAGATGGTTATATCTATAGATACATATAGATATATCTATGCATATAATTCCTGCAGTGTCAAATACTGCACCAGTGTGCTTTGTTACTAGATCAGCCATCTAAGAATGCCTTGTGAACGCAGGCTTGCTTTATTTTCTGTTGCTGGTTCACAACATTAACCCTGCATGCTGTGTCCCTGTGTACAGTAGAGGCATTCAGAAAGAGTACTGAGATCTGAGTAGGTCATCCACATTTTGTCAGTGCTCAGAGTCCACAATCATTGTAGTTACTTATATAAGGAAAATAAACGTGAAGTATAAAAATAAGCTTTGGATCTCATATGCATATAGCTCAAATAAATCCAGGCTGTTCCACTGCCTGTGTAGACAGATGGATAGAATGAAATCTGCATAACTGTTCTGCAGGTGGAACAACTAAAAATGTGGCTGAAATGCTGTCACTGTAAACAAACCTTAAGAGTATCTGTTAATGAAAAGTGGGGAAAAAGTGGGAACCACTTGATTTTTATTGCCCTTGGATGAATATGGGGGCTTGCAAGAGACAAGTTGGACGTTGGACACTCTACATGAGCAGGCTGATCCCACAGGTATTAAAGTTGGTTTGAGGTCTGTTGTTGTTTGTGATAGGTCAAGCATTATGTCTTGGACGTGAGTCAGATTTTAAATAAAAAATAAAGTAGGTCAATTCAGGAGTCCTGTATTTTATATTGACATGCAACTGACACACATGGAATACTGCAGTCACAGCACCCTCAACCTTAACCTCAAGATGCTTTATATTGCAAGGTAAAGACTATAGAACAATAAGAGAAAACAATCACCTCCTTTAAGAAAGTGCTTGCAGCAGTGGGAAGGAAAAACTCCCTTTTAACAGGAAGAAACCTCTGGCAGAACCAGGCTCAGGAAGAGCAATCCGCCCCAACCAGGTGGGGATGATGGGAAGAAGACAGGACAAAAGCCACACTGTGGAATAGAGCCAGTAATTAATAATAACTAATGATTAAATGCAGAGTGCTGTATAAAGACATAGAGAGTGAAAAAGGGGGAGTGTAGAAGACCACTCAGGGCATCATGGGAAGCCCCCAGCCTGGGCCTATGAAATGATTTAAGGCTAATTTTAAATGTAGAGAGGGTGTTTGTCTCCTGAATCCAAACTGGGAGCTGCTTCCAAATGGGCCTGAAAGTTGAAGATTCTATACCCCAGGAACCATACGTAAAACAGCAGTCTGAGAGTGAAGTGGTCAATTTGGGTGATATATTTTAAGATAAGATGGGGCATGAGTATTCTAAGGATGTTAAACTCTAGATTTAACAGGGAACCAAGGAAGAGAAGCCAATATGGGAAAATGTCCTCTCTATTTCTAGTCCAGTACCATAGCATTTAGAGAGCAAACAACAGAGGAGCCGAAACGTCACCTCTTTCACTGACCACTGCAGAGGCTAATTGTAGCTCTAGTTGTGATTGCAGTCACTGGATGTCATGGCTCTTTGTAATTGCATCTGTTTGTGTTTTGGCTCTTGTGATTCTGGCTGTGACACCTTGGTTTTTAATGAGCGTAACCCTGACTACATGCAGTTGTTGTGTGCATGCAGTGATGGTTGTGCTGTCTGAGCATTGCATTGAAGCAGCGTATTCCTGAACTCCTGCAGCGTGTTTTAACACATCTGTCATAGAAGCACAGTAGGTTCAAAGCTGCAACCTAAGTCAAAATAATAACCTCAAAATTACAATGTTTTTAGACTGAACCAAGATGCAGATGCAAAAAAAGACTCAAGCACTGACTGAAAGACAAACAAGTTCTATCGAGGAAACAAGGGAAATTTGGGTGTATGTAAGAAAAATCAGGGACAGGTCAGTGAATGGGGTTGACAGGAGGTAGGACCGAGGACAAGTTAGCAGCTGAGGAAAATAAAACCCACCCAGAGACATATGTAAACTATTTAAAGGGATGTCAATGGCATGGAATCATCAAGAAGAAGATAAAGAAGAACAGACACAAAAGAGAAGAAACTAAAATAACAAAACATGAGCATAGTAAAATAAAAACTGCATGATGAACTAAATGTAACATTTCTGTATTAGTCTTGTGTTTTTGCCTGTGATTCTGTACTACACCTCCCTACTTGGTTTGCATATATATGTTTCTTTATTGGATAAGCTCTTTCATCACCCTGACGATATTTGACACTGATGTGTTTCTTGGTTTTTTCTTAAGGATATCCATAACAAGGCGTATAAAGGCTTGTTTCGCTCATTATTTAGAGGTCTAAGCATATAACAGTCCATTAGTGAGTTGGAAAAAAACAAGTACATAATACAAGATATCTGGTGTCATCCAAAGTGAGTCTAAATTCCTGCATGCCAGGCACAATTACATTAGAAGAGAAAAGTGTGGAAGTGTGAGTGATAGGGAAAGTAGAAACACAAAAGAAGAAAATTCCTGTGCTTTTCAGATCCACAATCTCTGACACATTTGCAGTGTAACTTTTGACACACTATCATTATTTCAGCGGGAGCTGATGGGTGGAATGCACAGCAGAGAGCAAGGTCCTCATCACAGCAATGAAGATGGACACGGTAAGCACCCGTGATTTTATAATGTAACTGACATTTCACTTTAGATCCTCCTCTAGAAAATAATTATAATTTCCACACACATAGTAAGACGTCAATGGACCCTGAAGTCACATTTCACCTTTCATTTTCTAAGAAAAATTTTTTATTTTGACAGGTAAGTAGGAGTCTGAAATTTCATAATATAATACGCAAACTGTAGTAACTTTAAAGAGTTTTGCAAAAATTCATTGTCATTTTAATGTCACAGTACTCTGCTTACAGAAAATCTGAATTAAAAAGTCATTTTGTGAGGTAAGTCATAAAATCTATAAGCCTGTGATGGTGAATATTTGAACCTACACCAATTGTAAAACTTTTTTCCATCATTTCCACAAGCAAATTTATATTAAATATGAACTGAAATCAATTCTGCTACTTTACAAGATGTTGTCTTAAATAATAAATATGATGTGAGCAGCTGTGACATTGTTGTAGTTCTTGGCATGGCATGGAGAACAGTATGACCACTAGGTAGGTCTTTAGTCTGATGTAGTGCTAAATGTCAAAATGTCAGTGTGAATGTTATCTGAAGACCGTAAGACCCAACAAGAAGAGGAAAACCGTTTGTAGTGTTGTATCAAATACAAAATTATGTTGAAAATACTCACTATATAATGCAATCATTTGCAAACCTAAAGAAACAACAGAAATATTAGCGATGAAAAGGTACAATCTGCTGTCACTGGGTGGTTGTAAACACTGGATCTTGAGATGAAAGCTCTTGATGAGTTGCTCTTGTCAAAACAAGTTTTTGTTATGTTAAATCAAGTAGTATGAGGTTTGCTGCCTTTGCAAACTGTGGAGGAAAACCCTAACACTTACACCGCTCAGGAGTGTGTATCTGGTCAACTTGCTGCATCACACCAAGTAAACACTATTTGTCTAACCCAAGGGTAGCAGCCAAATAACTTTTTTTCCCCTTCCATCTACTGCCAGGAAAAGTAGTTTTTTGTGTTTTGTTGTGTTAAAGGAAAAGACAGTGAGAGCAAGTGAGATGTAAGATATAAGGAAGTGTGAAGAGAAGGAATTTAAATTGGCTCTCAAGCCACAGGTTGCACACCAATGAGGGTTTACCCCTGGCCAACAAATGTGATCTTAAAGTCAGGGTCAATTTTGTTTGCAGATGGAGGTTGAGAAGGAGGGGATGAGGGGCCCTGAAAAAAAAGGACTACTGGTGAAAGAAATAGGAAGAGGTGTGTGGAATTCATATAGCTTCAGCCCTATCAAGTCGACCTTGCTACAAAATGACAGAAACAAATTGTTTCAGATTCTCGCTTCTCATCCTCTCTGTTCCTCCCCTCCCTTTCCCAGCGAATACTCTTTCGCCTACTGTTTCCCCCTCCTTTTCTCTACAACACTTATCAGATTACACTTAATTGGAAAAGTCATTTTGATGGAGGGGGAAATTATTTGTTTCTCTATATTTGTTAATCTATTTCACTGTCATTTCCTTAGCTTCAGGAAGCCAATGTTGTCATTCCACCGTTACCTCCTCACTCTGTCTCCTCATCATCTTTATCTTTCTGTCATGTGTCAGTAAGCCTTGACTGTTCTGAACAGTCCATCAGCTTATGGACAGTGGATTTAATGTTGAATTAGTGGCCATTTAATTTGTGAGAGGTTGATAACCACTTTCACCTAACACATCAAAAGTGGTGCAACTGTTACGTAGTTGGTTATGAAAAGCCAGTGTTGGGGAGTAACGGAATACATGTACCGCCGTTACGTATTTAAAATACAAAATATGAGTAACTGTATTCCGTTACAGTTACCGTTTAAAAGGGTGGTATTCAGAATACAGTTACTTTGTTGAAATAAATGGATTACACTGCGGTACTTTCCTGTTTCATTTTGTCGCGGGTCAGGACTGTTTGGGTTTTGTTTGACAGCTACGTGCTCTTGTTCCAGGCGGCAGCGTTATGGTTGACTGTGTGTTTGCGACTGTGTGTTTCCTGGGTGAGAGAGCGCCTTTTCGTTGTTGTTGTTGTTGTTGTGCTAAGCTAACAGGCAGAATGCTACAAGCATAGCTCTAAAGAATGTAGCATCATGGGCAGTGTAGTCCGTGTTGCAGGGAGAATGGACTGCCATACACGTTATGTGTCTGTGAGCGCGAGGAGGGAGAAAAAGGGGAGTGGAAAGGTACGAGTTGTCATCGAGGAAAAACGGCAGCTGGAAGCATGTAAATATAATAATAACCAGTTCAGCCAAGAAGAGTGCCTGACGAGCCCAGTTGTAAGTAAGCTATTTTGTGGTAAAACAATCAGCATGCTGTCGTGGTCTGGGTGAGTCACAGTGCCTGGCTTTCCTCTTCTGGGTGGAGTCATCATCACTCCTCCCAGGGTTCCCACCTGGAGCTGATTACTCACGTTGGGCTTTTCTGTTCCACCATAGCTGGTACGATCCACTGTATGTTCTCCAGTCTTCGCTGCCTGCCTCCCTGCCTCACCATCTAGAACTCAGGATCCATTTATCACCATACTCACGTAGGCCTCACATCCACGCTCCCCCCCCCCCCCCCCCCCTCCTGTGCTACTCTACTTGCAAACAATGCCCTTCACCCCTGACTCTCGAAACCCTGTTTTCCAGTCAAGCTTTGCCTGTCACTGCCCGTGCTCACAGCCCTCCTCGCTTGGGAATATCACAGCTCATGTTCATGCTCCAAGCTCATGGTTAAGCTCACAGCGCCTAGCTCGTGCTCACGCCCATAGCTCTATAGAGAACACAAACGAACTGCAGTTTATGAAAATTAAACTTATGCCTTTTGAAGCAAGTTGGCTTCAGTGCGGAAGCCCAACTTTTACTTTGAAGACATGCATCCTCCATTACTGGTTTCATCACACTTTTTCAAGTATTACTACCACTTAGCTAGTGGTAATGTTTTGCTACTAGTGCAGACAAGTGACCAAAGCAGCACATTTTTGATGCAGCACCAACTTTTTGACTTTACTTAACCACAACCAACAGCTTCAGTGAACCATTCACCAACCACACACATTGTTCCCTCGCAGTCAGTGGTTGTATCTCTTCTAATACGGTGGACCTGCTTTGTATGCACAATTTCACATAAGAAACCTTTATGCTAGTGAGGTAACCGTCATTTCTGAAGCGCAGAAACATCGATAGCTTTAAGGATCTGAGTGACTGTAATAAAGGCCACACAATGATGGCTAAAACAGTGAGTCAGAACATTTCTTCAGTGGTAGGTTTGACAGTTTGCAGATCAGGTACATGTCTTCATCACTGAAAACAGAAGCTTTATTACAGTTTTTGCCCGTTGCTTGAACACATTTTGCAAAACTTTGCTCATTGTGCCAAAACTCTAAACACAAGTAAACATGACACAACACTGGGAAATATACAATTCACATCTGTGCCAAATTAAAACTCTACTCTCAAAACCTAAACTCTGCTGTCAAAACCTAACATTCCTTTGTCAAAATGAAACTCTGTTGACAAAATGACACATACTTGCATCATATACAAACACTTACAGATCAGGGGGAACACACTAGTCTACTTTATATAAAACACTGCAGTCTTTGATTTTCATTGTTTATTCAGACGCAGATGCACAGGCAGCTCAGTGCGCACTCGCGGAGCAGATACTGCACATGGAGCGGACATTCCCGGACTCTCTCATCATTGCTCTTGGGGACTTTAACAAAGCCAATCTGAGCCATGAGCTTCCCAAATACAAGCAGTATATTAAATGCCCGACCAGAGAGGAGAGGACATTAGACCACTGTTACAGCACGATCAGCGGGGCCTATCGCGCGGTGCCCCGCGCTTCACTCGGACTTTCTGACCACGTCATGATCCACCTAATCCCCGCGTACAGACAGAGGCTGAAGCTCTCCAAACCTGTCGTGAGGACTAAAAAACTGTGGAGCAACGAGGCTGTGGAGGAGCTTCGCACGTGTTTGGAGTCTACAGACTGGGACACAATGAAGGCTGCTTCTAACAGCTTGGACGAGTTTACGGACACTGTCACCTCCTATATCCACTTCTGTGAGGACAGCATTGTGCCATCACGCACCAGGGTGAGTTATAACAATGACAAATGAACAATGACAATGAAAAGAGAAAGGCGTTCAGAAGCGGAGACAGGGACTGCTACAGAGAGGCCAAGTACAGGTTCACTAAAGAAGTGGACATTGCTAAACATCAGCACTCTGAGAAGATGCAGCAGCAGATCTCAGAGAATGACTCGGCCTCTGTGTGGAAAGGTTTTAGGAATATCACCAACTACAAGCCTAAAACCCCCCACTCCACTGATGACTTGCTCTTAGCCAACACCCTTAACGACTTCTACTGCCGTTTTGACGAGCCATCAGGCAGCCTTCACACCTCCAACGGCCCCAACAATAGAGGCACTTTGGACACTAATTCCCCCACCTCTCCCCCCTCCATAGAGCCATCACCACCTTCAAACTGTTCACCTACAACACCCCCCTCCTCACCCCACACAAAAGAGGATTTCACACCACCTCCTCCCACCACAACTCTTCATATTCATGAAGCAGATGTGAGGAAGCAGTTTAAGAACCTGAATGCTCGGAAAGCTCCCGGCCCAGACGGCGTGTCTCCTGCCACCCTCAGACACTGTGCAAACGAGCTGGCCCCAGTGTTTTCTGGCATTTTCAACTCCTCACTGCAGGCATGTCATGTGCCTGCCTGCTTCAAGTCCTCCACCATAATCCCTGTCCCCAAGAAACCTAGGATCACTGGACTAAATGACTACAGACCCGTGGCTCTGACATCTGTGGTCATGAAGTCTTTTGAGCGCCTAGTTCTCTCCCATCTCAGGACCCTCACGGCCCCCCTCCTGGACCCCCTGCAGTTTGCATATAGAGCCAACAGGTCTGTAGACGACGCCATCAACATGGCCCTACACTTCATCCTGCAGCATCTGGACTCCCCAGGAACCTACGCCAGGATCCTGTTTGTGGACTTTAGCTCTGCCTTCAACACCATCCTTCCAGACCATCTCCGAGACAAGCTTTCCCAGATGAATGTGCCTGATCCCATCTGCCGGTGGATCACTGACTTCCTGACGGACAGGAAGCAGCATGTGAGGCTGGGAAAGAATGTCTCGGACTCCCGGACCATCAGCACCGGCTCCCCTCAGGGCTGTGTTCTTTCTCCTCTGCTCTTCTCCCTGTACACCAACTGCTGCACCTCCACCCACCAGTCTGTCAAGCTAATCAAGTTTGCAGATGACACCACCGTTATTGGGCTCATCTCTGACGGGGATGAGTCTGCCTACAGGAGGGAGGTTGAACGTCTGGTGTCCTGGTGCAGCCACAACAACCTGGTGCTGAATGCCCAGAAGACAGTGGAGATTATTGTGGACTTCAGGAAGCACACAGCCCCACTCCCCCCCCATCATTCTGACTGACACCCCCATCACCTCTGTGGACTCATTCCGCTTCCTGGGTACCACCATCACCCAGGACCTGAAGTGGGAGCCCACCATCACCTCCGTCATCAAGAAAGCCCAGCAGAGGATGTACTTCCTGAGGCAGCTGAAGAAATTCAACCTGCCAACACGGACGATGATGCAGTTCTACACTGCAATCATCGAGTCCATCCTCACCTCCTCCATCACCGTGTGGTACGCTGGAGCCACTATCAGGGACAAACAGAGACTGCAGCGTGTTGTGCGCTCTGCTGAGAAGGTGATTGGCTGCAGACTCCCATCTCTGCAGGACCTGTACACCTCCAGGACATTGCGGCGTGCAGCTCGGATCTCAGCTGACCCTTCTCACCCTGGACACAGTCTGTTTGACCTGCTCCCCTCAGGCAGGAGGCTCCGGTCCATTCGCACCAGAACCTCTCGCCACAAGAACAGTTTCTTCCCCTCTGCTGTTGGACACATGAACAATAACCATAGGACTGTTCCCACCACTAACACATGACCCTACGCTGTGTCACTGCATCATTCCATGTTTGGCACTGATCACCACCTGCACTCATGTATATATCTTTCTACGTAGCACTCTTAATTCTTATTCTCATGTATATATCTCATGTATAGCTCATGCACATATCTTTCTACGTAGCACTTTTAATTCTTATCCCTACTTTTATTTTTTCATGTCTATTTAAGTGCTATTTATGACACTATTTAAGTGCTATTTATGACACTATGTTTGCACTGAAGCACCGCAGCAATTTCCTAATGTTGTAAACCTGCTCAACATTTGGCAATAAACCCCTTTCTGATTCTGATTCTGATTCAGAAAGCATATTTTCAGGAGACACATTTTCAAACAACCAAAAAAGCAAATAGGCCTACTCAATATTGTACATTGCAATACCATGAATTCAGATAAAGCAAAAAAACAAAAACAAAACAAAACAACACAATAATATTGTAATAGAAAAAAACACTATACTGTAAACACAAAAAATCATGACAATTGTGCATACATGGGCTCATGGATCCCGCCGTCTGTTGGGGTCTGGCCACAGGACCTCATTAACATCGCAAGCAATGTCTTCTCCCGCTAGGCACCAGGGAAACTATCCTCTTGCATGTCGAAACCATCCATGGATTGCTGTCACCTGAATGTCACCGCAGGCCTGTTCCATTGCCTGCAGAAGAGGCATGCGGGCATGTGGTTGGCGGTCATATACATGCCATCTCTGTGACGGCCAGTGGGCTGGCCTTGTGTTTTGTTTTTTCTTTTACCTGTTTCTTGCAGGTAGGTGGAGCTGACCCAATTAGCACACCTGAGAGGCCAGTCCCAGTGTATATAAAGACACCTTGACTGAACCAGTGGTGGCTGGCTTTGACGCTCTCTCTGGCACTTGTCATGTTCATTTGGAAGTTTCAGTTATGGCTGTTATGTCCTTTAAATTGTGTTTAAGTTGCTTTACCTTATTTTCATTAAATATGTTTTACAGCCTTTAAAAGCATGTGTGTGGTCTCCCATTTGTTTGTCACTTCCTATGAGCCGGGTTGTGACAAATGGGGGCTCGTTCGGGATCGTCTGTGCAATTATCCTGGTTTGGTAAGCTTTCTAACATTTGATTGATAGCTGGTCTGTTTGCAGCTGCTTGTCTAGTTGTGTCTTGGCCTGCGCTTGGTGCCTGGTAGGCAATTGTTGAGTTGATTGCTGATCAGTTTGGTTATTTGTGGTGCTTTGATATTCTGGGTCTGCTGTGTATTGTGTTTGGGAGGCCATTTGGGTTAGGCAGATTGAGTGGAGGCAGTCATGTTAATACTGTTGTTTGCTGTAGACTTGAGCTAGTGTTGATGTGCTGTCTTGTGTCAACTTTGGAGCGTATGAGCTGTGTTGATTATTGAATATGCAAAGTTAAAATCAGTGCTTTCCCTGTTAGGTTGAAGGAGTGTTTCTCTCGAGAATCATTCACTGAAATTTCTGTTGCAGTGAACACGGTTAGAGCAGTTGTCTCGGGAGCACGTCCCCAGGATTGAGGGGGTCGCTGTTTGTGCAGTTGCCTTTCTCTTTCTGGCGTTTTTAGTGCATAAGTACCCACTGTAAGTAACTGCATGAAGACTAGGCTTTAGTTAAGTAGATTTTGGTTAGGCAGTTAGTGGGAAAGTGCTGTTTTCAATTGCATGTCGAGAATCAATACTTCGCTGTTATGGCTACTGTTGATGCTTTTGTTCAGTCTCTATCGGAGGAACTCTTGAATAGTCGTACTAAAGAACAACTCTTGAAGCTTGCTGAACATTACGATGTCGACGTTGGAGATAAACGGTTGAAAGATGAGATTAACCCTTTAGAGCCGATCGGAGCGGGAACGCTCTGTTATGCGTAACTATTTTTAAATCCCGGTAGCACTGCAACCACGTAAGCTAGCGCAAAAATTTTTTTTGCATATGAAACCGGAGGAGTTGTACTTACATATTGTGCCATCAGCTTGTCCTAGGTCACGGTTTCCTTCCACATAAAGCTTTGCAAAAACTGCATAAAAAGCGCTTGCAGGAACAAAAACATAATATTCCAGAAACACGCTTTGCCGGTCCGATCAGCTGTTCAAAACACTTCCTACGTTGGAATAGACGTCAGCGCGAACTTTTGCATTTCCGCCATTACCTGGCCGAAACCGGAAGTGACGTCATTTTCGCGGAAATGTAGTCTTTTTTGCGATCAGGGCCTCAGGGCCTATACTGCTCTTTTTAAAAGTTATCTTTGACTTTATGACTTTCTGTGTCGTTTCTGGGATGCTTAGGACTCATATTGCACTGCTGGAAATAGTTTATTTTGATGCATATGCTGCTTTTTTGCAAATTTGCAGTATAATATTTATTTTCGTTTTTCCTGCAGTGTATAAAAATTGGTGTATTTCAAAAATAAAACTATGAAGACACTCAAAATAAATTTCCTGTGGTGGGAAACTATTTTGTGCAACTTTTTTGTATTTACAGTTTTGAGGGATAAGCCTCTTAAATTTCTCTAACTACAAATATATGTTAAAAAATCAAAAACGATTTTCAATTTTTTTGTAGTTTATTGCACTTTTTTGCAATTTATGTAATTACTATGCACTTAATGAATACATATTATTAAAATCTGGGCTATAATGGTTGTATTGATGTATAGCAACTTGAAATGCTCCCAAAAATGGCTCCACAGCATGTAAAAATATAATATAAGCTCTGGCGGACTTGGTTCTATGGTAGGTCTTAAAGGGTTAAAGGAGTGTTGAAGGCTGCATTAGTAAAGAAAGGCGTGTTGCCACGTAAAATGCAGACCTTAGTGGCTGAGGTTGATCAGTCTGTGGTCTCAACTGCCGTTGCTTTGTCTTTTGAGCAGCAAAAGGAGTTGTTACTCTTACAAATGGAAAGAGACAAGCTGAGCATTGAGAAAGAACGTGTAAGGCATTCTTTAGAAAAGGAAAAGTTGGAGCTAGAGCAGTATCGGCTAGACCTAATCAAGGCGGGCAAGTTATCAGGTCGTGTTGAGGCTAAAGAGTCTTCTCCACAAGGAGTTGAAACTTTTGATGTCGTGCGTAATTTGCGCTTGGTGCCGAAATTTGATGAAAGAGAGCCAGATGCCTTTTTATCCCTTTTTGAACTCATTGCCGAATTGAGAGGATGGCCAGAAGCTGACTGTGTGATTATGTTACAGTCTGTTTTGACTGGAAAGGCTCAGGAAGCTTATTCAGCACTCAGTGCAGTTGATTGTCGGAGGTTTGCTACTGTTAAAGATGCAGTTCTGAAGGCATATGAGTTGGTACCAGAAGCTTACCGTCAACGTTTCAGATCATGGAGGAAGTCTGATAAGCAGTCGCATATAGAGTTTGCGAGGGATTTAACTAAACACTTCAACAGATGGTGTTCGGCACTGGGAGTGACAACTTTTCAGGATTTATGTGAGTTGATGGTTTTGGAGCAGTTTAAAGAGTGTGTTCCTCCTGTGGTTGCCACTTATATTGCTGAACGGGAAGTGACAACAGTTTCTGACGCTGCTAAATTGGCAGATGAATATATCTTGGCACATAAGGGGCAGGTTGGTAGAAACTGTTTTTCAGTTGGTGCTCCTGCTAGAGCTTTTGGTCAAACTAAGTTTATGTCATCGGACCCTGCGAAGGCCATTGGTGGTGTGAAGCCCAGTAAGTTTGGTCAAGCATGCAACTACTGCCATGGCGATGGACACTGGAAAACAGAATGTCCCTTGTTGAAAAGCAAGTTGGCGCGTACAGGCAAACAGGTTAAGCCTGCAGCTCTTACCATTCCTGCACGGGAAATTTCAGTAGTCTCTCGGGAGACGCCAGTTTCGACTAAGTCTGACTCAGAGAGCTATTCAGGGTTTGAGGATTTTGTGTCCGATGGGTTTGTATCACTCCCGGGTGATGTTCATAAAGTTCCTGTAAAGATTTTGCGTGACACAGGAGCGAAGGATTCTTTTATCTTAGCCTCCGTGTTGCCATTTTCACAGGTTACTGATACTGGTGAGTGTGTGCTTGTTCAAGGCATGGGTTTAACCACTATCTGTGCTCCATTGCATAAAGTCAGGCTGTCATGCAGTTTTGTGGATGATGATATCTGCCTTGGTGTTTGTCCTGCTTTGCCACTTGAGGGCATACATGTGATTTTGGGGAATGATTTGGCTGGAAATCGAGTCTGGGCTGACAATTCTTTACCTGTTAAATCTAGAGTTCTGAATGATTCCCATGAGTGTGAACAGGGTTTTTCTGACTTTGCAGCTTGTGCTGTTACAAGGGCTGCAGCTAAAAGGGATGCAGAGCCTGTAACTCAAGCAGAAGAGTGTCAGGTTGAACCAGATTTGATTGTTCCTGAACATTTGTCAGTTTCCCAGCAAGAGTTAATTCAGGCACAGCGTGCTGATGCTTCACTGACTGAGCTGTTTCACAAAGTGCAACCTAGTGATGACGCTAGAAGTGCGGCCTCTGGTTATTTTCTGCAGAAGGAGGTACTAGTCCGTAGGTGGATTCCGCAAGGGTTGGACTGTGTTGGGAGTCCAGTTGTCCAGATTGTGGTTCCAACTAAATACCGTGACGAGGTGTTGAAGTGTTCTCTTCTTTCTTTCTTTTTTGCCTGTCCCGTTTGGCTCTTTTGCCATCAGAATTGTTGTCTAAAGGCAAAGAAAGATGCCCAACGGATTTACTTTACCAAATTGACCATCCCAGCCTTGCCGTAATGGTCCATTTGATTCACCTTTTATTGTTTATTTTATTTTCACTTACTGAATACGGGACAGACTTGACTGGGGGAAAGAAGGGGAGAAAGAAAGAGGGAAAGAGAAACAGCTGAGAAGAGGGACGGGGGAGAAGGGCAAAAGACAAAAACCAACAGAACGGGCAGAAAAAAAAAAGAAAAAAAAAGAAGAAAAAATACATATATCAATCACCTGGATCACCTGCTGAGAAAGAAAAAAGAAAACAAGCAGAAGAGAACAAGAGTAATAGAATAAACAACATCACAATGATATATGGGAATATGACAGTAAATACTAAATATTAAACATTATTGTGCAGCACATAAGATCAACAGAACACAGTGTGCTTTGAGGTAGGAGCCAAAACGGGTGTAGTTTGTGGGTGTGATCACCCGTGTGTACACCTGTGAGCATGGACGCGCTTGTTTGTTTTTTTTAAAAGGTTCCTTCATGTAATGATCTGCTAGAGGGTGTGGGGGGGCCACAGCCCCGTCCTCCAGGGCATGAAGCAGGTATGGAGGAGATCAAAACTCCAGACATCCAGAGGCCCCCAGAACACAAGAGACCAAGGAAGACCAACAGAGGGGCAGCCGCGCCACTGTCCCAGAAAGAGCTGAGGAGAGTCCCAGATGAGGGCTCACTCAGCAGCCGCGGAGCAGAAGCCAGGGGGAGTTGCAGTGACGCGCCCGTGAGCTCCGCCGGCAGCCAGCCGTGCCTGAGTGACCGAGGCCCAGGCCGAGAGGCCGGGGGCACCCCACCTCCGAAGTGGCCCGAGCGAGCCCCAGGCTCCAGGCCCCGATAAGCGGCCGCCAAGGAGTGAGCCGGTGTGTACCTGGACGCCCATCCCCGGACACAAAGAACCACCAACGCACTGATGTCTGAGGGAGTCCGCCACTGGCAGGGGAAGTGGTGGTAGAGCGAGATAGGCCTCCATACCTTGGAGAGCCTGAGATGTCCCCAGAGAGGTGGCGCCTGACACCCAACCTGACATATAGACACAGACATACAGGCACACACATATACAAACATCCATTCCCACCCTCATGCTCTCATATGCACTTACTCCACACTCAACCAACGTGGAGACAGACATAAAGAGACGTTGTACACACGATCACACTCCCCAAGCGTACTCTACGAACTGGGTCTAGGTACCCTTGCCCCTGGAGGGGGGAACTGCACCCAGACCCAGGTGGTGTTACCCTTTTCCCTGCGGTGGGGGGAGGCAGACCGCCCTGACTCCGCAGCAGCAGGGAGGCCCCACACTCCAGACCGCAGTCGGACGGCCAACACCTCCTCCTAGCCCCCCTGCTCCAGCAGGCCGCAGAGAATGGGGGTGAGAGAAGACTCCAAACCTCCCTCCACCCGCTCATTGTAGTGTTGATGCATGTGTGTTCTAAGGTACATTTAAAACCCAGGAGGGCATGGAGCTACCTGCCAGAGAGCAGCAGGTAAGCGCATGGTCCCTCCTGCTAGCCCTCAATGTCTACGTGTATTTAAAATTGAGAGGTGGGCAATGACGCCAGGGGTGAGGTGTACACCCTGATGGTAATTTGGATTCCGTGTATCGTGCCTACCCCCAAGATCCTATATGTATGTGTAATGAGAGTGTGAGTAATGTGAATGTCTAAGTTGTGGGATAAAATTGAGGCAGAGGCAGCCAGAAGGGGACAGGGGGGGGGGAGGTAGCCTCCTCTGCACCCTGGTGACATACCCCTACTCCAAGGTCCTGCATGTGTGGGTGGTTGTGGTGGAGCGGGAAGGGGGAGGCAGCTGGAGATGGGGAGGGAGGGAAGGAAGGGAGGGGCAAGTGACCCCTCCCTGGGGCCAGCTCCCCCGCTGACCCCAGTAGGCAGCCCCATACTCAGCGACCCGCCAGGGAAAGGGGGCCCAGGCCCATCCAGACCGGAGTTGTTGAAGTGTTCTCATGACAAATCTGGGCATTTGGGAGTGACGAAGACTTATAATTACATCTTGCGCTACTTCTTTTGGCCACGTCTTAAGCGTGATGTTTCAGCTTACATTAAGACCTGCCATACTTGCCAAATTGTAGGCAAGCCAAATCAGTCTATTAAACCTGTTCCACTTTGTCCCATCCCTGCTGTGAGTAACCCATTTAAACATTTGATCATTGACTGTGTGGGCCCTCTTCCTAGATCAAAATCTGGTTCGGAGTATCTGTTGACTGTAATGTGCCAGGTTACGCGTTATCCTGCTGCATATCCGCTGCGTACCATCACAGCCAAGTCTGTGGTGAAGGCTTTGACACAGTTTATTTCTATATTTGGCATACCGAAGATTATTCAGAGTGACCAGGGATCAAACTTGTCGTCACATCTATTTTCACAAGTTCTTAAGCTGTTGAATATTGTACATAATAAAGCCTCTCCTTATCATCCACAGAGCCAAGGTGCTTTAGAGCGCTTCCATCAAACACTGAAGTCCTTGTTACGTGCCTATTGCACCGAAATGAGGAGTGACTGGGAGGAAGGTTTACCGTGGCTTCTGCTGGCAGCGCGAGAAGTTTGCCAGGAGAGTACTGGGTTTAGCCCAAATGACTTGGTCTTTGGCCACAAAGTTCGGGGACCATTGACAGTGCTGTGCGATAAGTGGTTGTCAGGGGAACCACCAGTGAACTTGATAGATTATGTTAATGGTTTTCGGCACAGACTGTATGTGGCAGGTCAGTTGGCCAAACAGAACCTTGAAAAGGCTCAGGTCAAGATGAAATATTTTTATGGCTGGCGGTCTGAAGAGCAGCAGTTTAGTGCGGGTGACCAGGTTTTGGCTTTACTGCTGATTGCAGGGTCACCGTTCCAGGCACGGTTTGCTGGGCCTCACACCGTGGTACAGAAACTGTCTGAACAGAATTATCTGATTGCTACCCCAGATCGCCGGAAAAGAAATCAACCTTGCCATGTTAATTTGTTGAAACCATATCATGTTCATCCTTTATCCGTCGGTCTGTCAGGCTCTTTCATTTCTCCTTCCGCATCAAATCCAGGGTTGACTGCTTGTACAATAGCACAGTCAGTTTGTGGAGGGGAGGATGTGGCAGCACCTGATGATCCTTTATTGCTTGGTCGTCTGAAGAATTCAGAAACTCTTCAGAACTTGGATGTGCTGTTGGGCCATTTTCCTGCTGACAAATGTGCAGAACTGTCTGCATTAATTAAAAGGTATCCAACCTTGTTTAGAGACATACCTTCTAAAACAACTTTGATAGAGCATGATATTGATGTGGGTGATGCAAAACCAATCCGGCAGAGGTTCTACAGGGTCTTTGAGGAAAAGAGGAAAATAATTGATAAGGAAGTTCATTACATGTTAGAAAACAACATTGCAGTGCCATCGTCATCAAGCTGGGCTTCCCCATGCTTGTTGGTTGAAAAAGCTGATAAATCACCACGTTGTTGCACAGACTTCCGTAAAGTAAATGCAGTGACCAAACCCGATTCCAATCCCTTGCCTCATATTGACGACTGTATTGACCAAGTCGGTGCAGCAGAATATGTGAGCAAGTTTGATCTGTTGAAGGGATATTGGCAGGTGCCACTGACTCCCAGAGCTCAGGAAATATCTGCTTTCATCACGCCATCTGGTCTTTATTCATATACAGTCATGGGTTTTGGTTTACGCAATGCTCCAGCTACATTTCAGCGACTCATGAATATGGTTGTTAATGGGCTGAAAGGCTGTGCTGTTTACCTAGATGACATGGTGGTATATAGTAGCACCTGGGAGGATCATCTGGATCGCATTCGCACTCTGTTTGAACGATTAGTTTGGGGAAATCTGACTATCAACCTGGCAAAATGTGAATTTGCAAAAGCAACTGTGACCCATCTTGGTAAGGTTGTGGGCCAAGGTTATGTGAGGCCAGCTGATGCAAAGGTGTTGGCCATCAAAGAGTTCCCTGTTCCAGTAACCAAAAAAAAACTCATGAGATTTTTGGGTCTGGTCGGTTATTATCGCTGTTTTTGTTGAAACTTCTCAACAGTGGTTGCTCCTCTGACTGATTTGTTGAAGGCCAAAGTAAAGTTTATTTGGTCTGCAGCATGCCAGCAAGCTTTTTGGGATGTAAAAGCTTTACTGTGCTCTGAACCTGTGCTTTTATCCCCTCGTCTGGATCAGCCCTTCAAGCTGTACATGGACGCAAGCCACATTGGTGCAGCTGAATTATTTGGTCATTGAAAAGGAAGCTTTGGCATTAGTCTTGGCCTTGCAGCATTTTAGGGTATATTTAGATTCTGCTCGGCCAATTGAGGTATTTTCTGACCATAACCCTCTCACTTTCTTGAACACATTGCAGAACCCAAATCAGAGGCTTATGCAGTTGCAAATTCATAATGTAAATGTGTTTGCCAATTCAGGGTGAGACCCTGTTCTATGGGGGGAAGTGTGACGGCCAGTGGGCTGGCCTTGTGTTTTGTTTTTTCTTTTACCTGTTTCTTGCAGGTAGGTGGAGCTGACCCAATTAGTGATGCAGCACACCTGAGAGGCCAGTCCCAGTGTATATAAAGACACCTTGACTGAACCAGTGGTGGCTGGCTTTGACGCTCTCTCTGGCACTTGTCATGTTTATTTGGAAGTTTCAGTTATGGCTGTTATGTCCTTTAAGTTGTGTTTAAGTTGCTTTACCTTATTTTCATTAAATATGTCTTACAGCCTTTAAAAGCCTGTGTGTGGTCTCCCATTTGTTTGTCACTTCCTATGAGCTGGGTTGTGACATCTCCAAGCCAAAAAAAATTCCTCTATAGGGTTTAAAAATGGTGAGTAAGGGGGCAAGTATACCACTTCAAGTTGGTTGTGGTTGGAGAACCAGGCCTGGACCAGAGCAGCCCGATGGAAACTGACATTATCCCATATCATCACAAACCTGGGCTGATCTGGTCTGTTCTGTACAACTGTTATGGAGAGCATCTAGAAATGTGAGTATATGTTGGCTATTGTATGGACCTAGTTTTGCATGATGATGCAGAAGCCCTCGAAGGGTTATGGCGCCACACAATGTGATATTTCCCCTGTGCTGCCCTGGGACGTGCACAATTGCCCCTTGGCCAATGACATTACGACCCCGTCGTCTTGTTTTGCATAGGTCGAATCCAGCTTCAACAATGAAAATGAATTCATGAGGCTGTGCAGCTCCATCCATGGCCAGGATTCTCTGTTTAAAAAAAAAAAAAAAAAAAAAAAGAGAACGTATTACTGTACTACAGTGCTGCACATACAGAACCCTCACCCCATCACACAGGTACCTGTGTAGCTTTCAGAATGGATCCATGTGGTATTGATATGGTACATATTCAGCTGCTACTGGATTTCACCAATACTGTATTGTACATGTAAAGGACAGTTACACTTACCCATACATGTTCAGCTCGACAAATGGGACTCTGTAGAGCTGCTTCATGGTGATGCTGTGTTTTCCCAAGATGCGCCTGATGGTGGTGATGCTCACAAAGTTTATGTTGTTGAACACTTGCCTGTCTGCAAGTATTTGCTTTCGTAGCTGGTGGAGACGGATGGCATTGTCTGCCCTCACTAGATCCACAACGGCAAGGTCCTGCTGTTGTGTGAACAGGCGTTGGCGTCCTCCCCTTGAAGGTCTTCGAGTCATTCTAGAGAAATACAACCACATATTGTCATCGCTTTGCTTATTTTTCTTACAGTACTTTACTGTATATACTGTATCATCCACTGTATAACACTGTACTTCAATATAAGTAATCATGGTATGTTTCACAGAAACTACCACTTTAGCTGCAAAATGAGCATTAGCACCCTTCAATACCCTGAACACTTGATGTGGTAATGTGATATACTGTGGAACAGTGCTATAAAAACCATCAGAGTAGAGTAGAAGGTAGAGAGGTGAAGACATACCTGTTTTCTAGTCGGAATGTTCTTGTTACAGATGCCACTGTGAAGCGGCTTAGATGTGGGTGGACTCTCTGCACAGCTTCAGGCCATGGTTGATGACATGGTCCACCAAAGTTGCTCTTATATCATCAGAAATATGGGTCCGTGCATGGCCTCTTCGTCCTCCTCCTCCTCCTCCCTCCATCCATGCTTGCAAATTTCTTGAATTGGCTAAACTGAGGGCTTTTTGTAGTTGGCTAATTGGTGTTCAGTTTTGCAAGTAAGCGCCTTCAGGTGTGTATTTGAGTGGTTGCAATTACACGATGTGTTTTGTATTTTGGATACATGTGTTTTCCAAATGGCACCCTGAAATTTCATTTTGTGAACGAAGTGTCTTATGTATGGAATAGAGTGTAGTATGCAGGACCATGTGTGTTGCATAAAGGAGTAAGTGTGTTGCATAATTGCAACTAGGGTGCAAAGCAGTGCTTTTGTTTAAGGTAACGGTGCATGTGTTTGAGGTATGGTAACAAAAGCTTCAAGTTGTGTTACTTTAGTCTAAGCATGGGTTTATAGTGTTCAAGCAACGGGCAAAAACTGTAAGTAGGATAAAGTGGTTTTCTTACTAAAACTGCTATTAATATCAGGGTGTTTAAAATGTCATCAATCAAGTTTTGGATTGATGAGAGAGGCACAAAGGTGATTTTTAATTTTGTGATTTGTGAGTGTATATTAATTACAAATTTCATCTAACTGTATACGGATTTAGTAAAATGTATTCCATAAGTGGTTCAAATTTATGTAGATGAGAACGGACAAAAGAAAAAATTAGGCAGCCTTGTGTCTCTAATGGAAGCAGGCCAAGGTCCATGAATGAGGAGATCAGCCAGTATATTACTGGAAACTGTGTGTGCGTGTGTGTGTGTGTGTGTGTGTGTGTGTGTGTGTGTGTGTGTGCGCGCTTGCTGTCCTGGGGCAGGAGTGACTGAATGTGTAACTAATGATCTGCTTTTAATGATGGTACCTGAAGGCATTTCTTTCAGTATGAACTTCTGAATGAGTAACTGGCCACCTTGAGCAGGAAAAGCACAGACAGTGTGTGGTTACTGAAATGATTCAGGAACAGCCAAATGGAAAACAAATGAACTGGTACTGCAAAAAGCAACGACAGGAGTCTACTGAAGTGAGGTGAGCAAGCTTAACTGGCAGCCCAGTGCCAGTAACAGTGTGAAGAAATCAAATAAATAATCAGAAAAAATTGGCATTGTGAAAGCTTTGATGTTAATGCTTTGCATGTTAGAGCAATCAGATCAGCCAGATATAAAACTGCCAACCATACATGTGCAATAAGAATAGTTTTTGTATTAGAAGTTGGCAGTCTTTACCTGCTTTTTCTTTATTGTTCAGTTGATTTTAATTTGATATGTGATATCTGGATTAAAAACAGAATTTAGTGCAGATTGTAACTTTAAAGATTTAGGGAAGGCTAGAACTAGATTTCTCAAGGAAAACTACTATAAATAGGAGGATAGAAGAGCTTGGCCTTCCCAGTTGGACTCCCAGGAATATAATTGAATTGTTAATGTAATGAGGCAACACGCAAACCTGACATCCAGCCAGTAACACTACTGTTTTTATCAGTGGCATTAAGCTTTGTTAGGGTGGATAAGGCAACTCTGGCCACTCTTACTGGACTCTTTTGTACTGTAATGACCTTCACAAGAACAAGGAAAGGTTGGGGTGAATAAGGAAAAACAGTCTAATCTTGGCTCTCCAGACTTACTGCTAAATAATCTCAATAAAATGCTGCTGAAAAAGTGTTTTCAAGGGCGAGCAATGACATCTCACTCAAGTGGGGCTTTGATTGTTTAATGCATGGTCAAACTACAGAAAAATTAGCTTCATACAATCAGATAGTATATTGTGTTACACTGCAACACACACATTATAGAGATTGCTTTTCACATTGCATTGTGAGAAACCTTTCTCGGCTGGGTTGATTGGAACTAGGTAGAAAAGCTAAATTATTGTTTGTTCATCACCGTTCTTTTCACACAGTCTCTGCCAACATCTCATCACTGTGGTCACTTCCTGAGAATTCAGAAATAGCCACTTTGATCGGAAACAAATTTACCTGACTTATTTCTAATTATGAGCGGTTACAGCTGAAGAAAAGCAAGGAATTTTTGAACTGAAGAATATGTTGTAATTAAAGGCTTTTTGAATCGGAAATAGCAAAATTATTGGGTCCCAGCTGGTTACCCCTTGGACTAGGATTGGTCAGTAGGTGAAATAAATAGTCCATTACGACTTGAAAGAGCATAAAAAGAACACTGCACAGTTTCTGTTGCCTAAGACCCTCATTAGAGCATAATTATGGAAATGAATGAGCTGTAATTTGAAGGGCTACCCAGCATACCAGAGTCGGTATCTGTGCTTCCATTATCTGGACACCTGGGCATTTTAGGACAGGAATAACGGCATGCTAAGTGTAGCGTGAGTATGACCTTAACAGACAATCATCAGTTTCAGTTAGTAATTTAATTGTTGATACATAATATAATTGTAGCTATACTTTTAGACTTTTTCTTCATTCACAGTTTGTCTACAGACAGATTAGATAATGAATAAATTCTGTTATATTTTAAACCAAATAATTACCTATTACTTAGTCTGAATAATGGGGTGGTTTTTCAGGAGATGGGCTTGACCCCTAGTTTAAGCAAAACAAACCTTCAATGTTTTAGCATTCTAAGACATTTTGGACAATTTCATACTTCCAACTTTGGGGGAACAGTTTGGGAATCAACTCTTCCTGTTCCAATGTGACTGTACACCAGCACACAAAGCAAGGTCCAAGAAGACATGAATGTGCAAGTTTGATGTTTTTGTAGGTTCTCAGTCACCTATGTCATGGTAGTCTAAGGAGCTTGGAAAGAAACAAGAAACTGGACATCTTCAGGTTTTGAGAACATGCTTCACCTCTCATCCAAGAGGCCTCTACAGTTCTAAAACCAAAAGGTGGAGATTCCCAGGTATTTAAACCCTAGTGGGGGTTGTCTCTTAAAATATTGTTTTTGTTCACTATTAATTATGCACATTGTCACAAAGGTGTAAGTCATTACCATCAGAGGTTCAGGTGAAACCACTATCATTGTGTCACTTGACCAAAGTAATGTGCAAATCCAGAAACAGCTGTTCTTTTTATTTCGTTGTTCTTTGATTGTAGGACAATTCAAGGACTTTGTGAAAATGCAGAGAAAAAGCACAGAGATCAAATGTATTAGTTAACATATTTCCAGATTATATAATAGTGTGCAAATAGTTTTGCTTCATGAAACAACTCGCCATATTCTGTATATTATTGTTATATCATAAATCTGTTGCATTCTAACATTTCTGCACAAATATTTTTCATTTCATTTTATTTTTCATTGCATCCTTCTTTCTCAAATAAACTAAACCTTAATTGTCTAACAATTGGAATTTTAGCTTCAGATATCAAACACATTTAAATATACATTTTATTGAAAAAATAAAGCATATTTTTCACACATTTGACACAAATTTCACAAATCTGAGGCAATAATAGATACATCTGATTATTAGTTGTGGCATTTTTTTTCCTTTTACTCTTTCAATGCATTTCAGCTCTGCTTGTAATGCACATTTTATTTAATGCAGTAACAAATCAAAACTATCCTCCGGTCATCACTGGGCTTTTCATTTACTGTGCATGACATAAGCAAATACGAACAGAACATGCATGTCTATCAGATGATGAGGCTTTTGGGAAACAGGGAGACGTAAGCAGTGCTTTGGAAGGATTTAGAGCCAGTGAATAAGCCAGCCATAAGAGGGTTTTGCAGCTACAAATACATTTATTTCACCCTGAATTAAAGGTTATGTTGGACCAAGCTGAATAGGGATTATTTGTTGAATCATAAGATTGACAGCCACCTGAACATTAGTTTAAAATAAACTACATATTTACATTTATTTAATAAGTAGAACAGGAATCAAAGCAGTAATTAGGAAAGCAAAACATTTCTTCTTTTACACGTAGTATCCAGTATGTCTTCTAAATCTGCTTCCACAAACACATGAATCATACTAGCTGGTGATCCATTCACCAGATGGCTCAACCGATCTCAGCTGGAAACAAATATCAGCCAATCTGCACCTCCTAGAACCATCTCACAAAATATGAAATATCATTGGTAAAATATGAGTTAGTTAAGTGGAGGGCTAGATATACCAAGTCGTTATGTTTCATCTTCTGGGGATCATGAATTTTACAGTAACCCATAAAATTCATGATGCCCAGTTGATGAAATTTCCATCTGATCCAAAGTGGTGGAACAGCTGGCCATCCACCAAATTCCACTGAAGTTTGTTTCTGAATACTTGACCAGATGTTTGATAAACTTACTGTTCCTCATTACAGATAAAGAACTGAGTGAAAAATCTCATAAAATGTATAATTATTGTTTTTACACTTTTATACAGCTTAAATAAAAATCAATGATTGATAAGAGTGAACTTGAGTGGTGCTGGCAGATTCCTGGATGCAGCCAGGCTGTTGTGCTTAGCAAACCAAGAGGTCTCTGTGATATAATGTTAAATATATATATAATATATAATGTTAAAATAAATAACAATAATGTTTTAACTTTGAGAATCTTTTTCTTGAAATCGGATCTTTTTCAGTGTAACATGTAAAAATAAAGGGGAATATGGTTTTGCAAAAATCATGATCTTGTTTTCACATAATAGAGGTGTGGGTGTGTGTGTGTGTGTGTGTGTGTGTGTGTGTGTGTGTGTGTGTGTGTGATATGGAAATAATGTGTGACAACTGACTTACAATTCATACATGTTGCATAAGCTTGTCAAAACATTTAAAACTACTTATACCCCAAAAGGTTGATTCTGTTCATCTGGACGTAGCGTTTTCAGTGGGAGGAATGTTTGTGATGCTGGAAATCAATTTTTTCAGTTAAGGTTCTGATTCTGCCAACATAAAAAGGGGCACTGCACGAATCATATGACTCTTTTTCTACACTGTCCTTAAAACGTGCTGTAAAAGAATCAGTGAAAACCTGGTGTTTTCTGTTGATTTAAGTGCAACCTCAGAACATAGCCCACTCCTGACTAAGTTATGTGTTTCGAATATGTTACCTTGGTGATTTAGCCAGGAAAAAGGAAGCCACTTACATATCACAGAAAACTGATTTTTAGGTCGACATAGTTTAGTAATCCGTTAATCTCGCTTGGTAGTATACCTGTCAGTACAAGCTTGAATAAACAATACATTTATTGTGAGCTGCCATGGCTTTAGCAAAAAAATACTATCCAGCATGATGTGACAGACCAACTCTGGCACTGACTGCAAGCAGCGGACAAAGATAGTCGCACATATGCACATATAGGTCACCAAAGAACGAGAACAGCTTCATGTGCATTAAGCAGTTTAATAAAAACATTGCTATTATTCCATGCATTTTTAATGTAACCAAGAGTGCACACTTGGCTTTAGAAGCAGCCACACTACCGTTCTGCTTAGCATTCATTCAGGGGTTGCATACATTCTTCTCCATGGTTTCCTATAGAGGAAAGGTTGGATTGGTGAAGCGATGCAATGACATTCCCCGTTGGTAAATAATGGGTTTGTGCGCATTCATCCATCCATCCATCTTCATCCGCTTTATCCGAGGCCGGGTCGCGGGGGCAGCAGCCTAAGCATTCATGATCATGTGAACTGCATATTTTTCAAAAAATACATTTTCACTGCAATGACCTGTTATGGTTGCGTATAAATGTGTGAATGCATAATGTTTTGTTTATTAATGAACAGTAAATGTGTTGTCTAGTGAGAAAAATGTAAATGTATTTTATATTTGGAAATAAGTTCAGAGTTAGATTTATTTAGATTGTCTTCATAGGCTGTCACGTAAGTGTTTGTGTGTCCTAGAGCAAACAGTGATAAATAGAGCAGGAGAACAAAAGAGATAAGAAAGTAAGTCAAACAGGTTTTTGCTTTTTTTTTTTTTTTTAAAGATGGAAAACAACCTGCAGGATTGCTCTGGCAGCCTCTTAATTCCATATGTCAGTTTGTGGGAAAAAAAAAACAACAACAACAAAACAGTTTCTTGGAAAACTGGTTAAACATTAATGCCATGGCCTTGTAGTCTCTTTCATCCCTGTTACTTTTAATCGAGAGCTGACACATTGAATATGTGTTGTTCATGTAAGCACCCGCTTTCTTGGTACATAGTAGATGTCTGGTTCAGTAGGTGGCCATATAAGCTTTTCAATTTAAATAAAAGTTAATTAAAAGTTCTCAGTAAGAAAATTACACTTCACCATCTAGAAACTGGCTGTTTTAAACTGCACATGCAGATAATCCCATTTTAAGCACTCTTCTTGAAAAACTGTGATCTTCTGTCATAAGGCCATAACCTTGCACTCTTTTTTTTTATACCTCCACCCCTCTTTCTTTTCATAGCGAGCTGAGACTGTTGAGATACTGAATATATGTTGTTCCTCAAGTAGGCAACTGCTTTGTGGCTGTATAGTAGCTGCCTCGATTAAAGAGTGCCACAACTATAGATTAAAAAGAGACTTCCAGTGTTCTCCTTTAGTTCTTTCCCTTTGAAGCACTTGCAGATACTAATGTAAAACATTTTACTTTGTAGTTATATTGGCAGAATGAAATGTGTCTCCTTCATTGTGAGATACACACACACACACACACACACACACACACACACACACACACACACACACACACACACACACACACACACACACACACACACACACACTTATATACTCATTACAGGGCACCTGCATAACTAATTAATGCTGACAGCTCACTCTCTCTCCCAAAGAAACACTTACATACTCTCACACACAGCAGCATCAATCACAAATAGAAGCGTTTTCATTTCCATTAATTTGGCTGTGGATTAAAGCTGACCCATTTTTGCTAATGGAGCCTGCTTTGGACAGGAGAGATGGGGGAATGAGGACAAACCAGATTAATGGTTATTATACACCTACATAAAGACTGGGGTACCTACGTGTTCTCTGACATGCTGTTCCTTTTCTGATGTTTTTACTCTGAAATTTTGTTGAAATGTTTGTTTTTTGTCATCACATGCCTCTGAGGAAAATATGGTTCACATATAGCTAGAACAAAATTATTTAAATTGATTTGAAAAAATAATAATAACTTTCTTTTTATTTATTGCAGTGTATTCTCTGGTAATGTCTTATTTTCAGACACTGCAACTGTCTTCTGTTTGCTGCTGCTTGAATTTTTTATTTTTTGTAGTTCAGTGACTTTAAGCTAGTCTGTGTGAGTTCTGGAGAAACTCACTATTAAGAGCAAGGATCAAGCAGCACAGTGCAATTTAGGTGTCAAGGATTAGTGGGATTTTTGATTGCCCCAACAGCTTCAAGAAGGTCTAGCATTTTAATAGCAGCTCAATTTGGCTGTGAAAGGTCATTTGGTTATTTAGATGTTTCTTAGTGGAAGAATGCTGAGAGCTGCTGTGATGCAGTCTATTTAAAACTTAAAATATTTCTTTCATTATTAAAAACAGAGCTAAAAGGCTGTGGGAGGGATTATGATTCTTCAAGTGAAACATATAATAATATTAAAGAAAGGTATTTACAGGTACCTGTTCTCCCAATAGCTTTTGAATGTTCTTTCCCTTTCTATATGTAGTTTCATACATACATACATTACACAGCCACCTTCAACATGTTGCATCATTTGTGCTGTATTCATTGGATATTTACAACCATTTCAAGGCAAGTAAAATACTCCACAAATATCTGAAACATGATATTTTTTAATGATGGTGTTTGATATTAAACTCTTGTGCATTTTCTTATTAAAAACAGTTGGTTTTATTATTGATCAGTTTGGAGGTTTGGGTAACTACCAAAAGCATTTCCTTACTGAGAAAATCTATAATAAATTTTAAGCACTGAATATTTGATAAAATGATTTGTGTTCTTTATAGATTTCACCGTAGCTACAGAGGTATTTAAAAGGGACCTTGGGTTCCTGTCTTCAAGCTTTGGAGGCTTCCTTCAGCATATTAACATACACACCCACACAGGAAGTTTGTGAACTGTCTTGTACAAACAACACTTTTTTCTTCTTCTTCTTTCCACACCGATACAGTTTACACAATACTATGTATGTACACACTGTATGTGTGTTTTTAGCTCTTGTGGAGGTCTGTATATAAGATGCAGTATCACTCTTTGTCACAGGCAAATAAAGTTAAGGAAGAACTGGAAATGAATAACTCGAAATCTGAATCTAAATGAAAGTATAATATTGTATGGTATATGCCATATCAACCCACTTTGCTGATTCTTGAAGAGTTATAAACATGACATGTTCAGTAGCATCAGACATTAATTTAATCAACAATACAAAATGCCCTCTTATATTGCCCTACTGGACACTGGCTAATAGAAATCTCCACTAACCCTGCCATAATCAGACATCGTCCTTGCCATTTCTTTTTTAGTTATCAACATCTAGCTCAACCAACTAGCTAAATTTAACTAACTGGACCGGTCTGAGCTGAAGTCTTTTTTTTTTTTATGAATATCTTAGCCGGGACACTTTAACTGACATTCTTTAAAAAGTTGTCTACCAACCTAAACTGCCCCAGTGATGACCAAACTACGGTTTGTGGGGTTTGAAGTGATGTAGGGCTTTACGTGGTTGGTTATAGACACCATCTGCTCTTCCCAGGCGACACCTTAGATCCTCTGCAGTTTGACTGTCGCCCTAACGGAGCCATCAGGCATTGCACACCATACAAAACCACCTTGACAGCTGGCACGGGAACTATACCCCCACTTGCAGATGGGTGAAAAAAATTTGGAAAAAGAAAGAAAATGATTATTACTCGAGTGAATCATCTTTGAGTATCCCAGAAGGCGAGATGCCAGGTTGTATGAGGGGGGAAAAAAGTTCACATCTATTCAGCCCAAATCTACTAAAATCTGATGTGTGTATTCTTCTTCTTTTAGCTTGAGGGATCATCACAGCAGATTATTTGCCTTCATCTTACCCTGTCCTTAGTATTCCCATCTGTCACACAACCTCTGAATGTCCTCCTTCCTCATTTCATCCTACCTGGTAGCTCCATATTCCACATCCTTTGTCCACTATGTCCACTAACACCTGTCCAAACCATGTCAGCCTGCTTCTCTAACCTTTGACTCCAAACCGCTTGACCCTACTTGTCTCTCTGACCTACTAATTTCTAATTCTGTCACTCCCAATAAAAATCAACTCCTCAACTCTACCACCTCCAGCTCCACCTCCTATCTTTTTCTTAGTGGTATCATCTTACGATTCACATATCATAGCAGTTTTTAAACCTGTATTTTCACTTTTGCTGCTGTCTTTCTGTTACATGTCACCCCTGACACTTGTCACCCTCCCTATAGTCTCTTCTTCACCTCTCTTGTGCACGGTCCATTGCTTTAGATGGTTGGACCTGATATTAAAATTCCTCTACCTTCACTACCTCAACTCTTTCCCTCTTCACCTTTTCACCTGTCTCCCTCTCATTCACACACATGTATCCTGTCTTACTTGTATTTCTTTCATTCTTCTTCTCTCGAGAACATATCTCCTTCTCTAAGCTCTCTTCCACCTGCTACCTACTCTCACTACAAATTAATGTTGTCCTTCAAACGTCATACTCCATAGACACTCTTGCCTGACTTCAGGCATATGCCAACCCGTCCATCATCTCATCAAACAAGAAGGGGAAGCTGAGCTCTGATGTTATCCCACCCTCACCTTGAAATCATCTGCCACTCCTACAACACACCTCACCACTGTTTCACTGTCCTCATGCATGTTCTGGCCCACCCTCACAATTTCTCTGTCACTCCTGCCTTTCTCTTTCAGTACCACAATCCGTCTCTTGGCACCCTGTCGTGCTTTCTCTAGCGCCTCAAAGACACGATGCAATGACTTCTGACCTTCTCTATACTTCTCCATCAACACTCTTACAGAAAATACAGCTTCTGTAATGCTCTTTCTTGGCACCAAACCATACTATGACTTAATTCACCTCTCTTCTTAACCCAGCCTCAACAACTCTTTCCCATATCATCATGGTCTTCAAGGTCACATCTTCATGGATCATTAACTTTATCCCTCTGCAGTGACTACAGCTCTGAACATTACCATTGCTTTTGAAAATCTGTACCACTTCCTCCCCATTCCTCCGGCATCCTCTCACTCTACAAGACTGTGTTAACCCTTTAGAGCTGGTCGGAGCGGGCACGCTCTGTTTTGTGTAACTATTGTTAAATCCCGGTAGCTCTGCAACCACGTAAGCTAGCGCAATAATTTTTTTCGCATATGAAACCGAAGGAGTTGTACTTACATCTTGTGCCATCAGCTTGTCCTAGGTCACGGTTTCCTTCCACATAAAGCTTTGCAAAAACTGCATAAAAAGCACTTGCAGCAACAAAAACATAATAATAAACATGCTTTGCCGATCCGATCAGCTGTTCGTAACACTTCCTACGTTGGAATAGACATCAGCGCGGACTTTTGCATGTCCGCCATTACTTGCCCAAAACCGGAAGTGACGTCATTTTCGCGGAAATTTAGTTTTTTTTTTTACCATCAGGGCCTCAGGGCCTATACTGGTGTTTTTAAAAGTTATCTTTGACTTTATGACTTTCTGTGTCGTTTGTGGGATGCTTAGGATGCTTAGGACTGCTGGAAATAGTTTATTTTGATGCATATGCTGCTTTTTTGCAAATTTGCAGTATAATATTTATTTTCGTTTTTCCTGCAGTGTATAAAAATTGGTGTATTTCAAAAATAAAACTATGAAGACACTCAAAATACATTTCCTGTGGTGGGAAACTATTTTGTCCAACTTTTTTGTATTTACAGTTTTGAGGGATAAGCCTCTTAAATTTCTCTAACTAGAAATATATGTTAAAAAAGCAAAAACAATTTTCAATTTTTTTGTAGTTTATTGCACTTTTTGCAATTTATGTAATTACTATGCACTTAATGAATACATATTATTAAAATCTGGGCTATAATTGTTGTATTGATGTATAGCAACTTGAAATGCTCCCAAAAATGGCACCACACCATGTAAAAATGTAATATAAGCTCTGGAAGACTTGGTTCTATGGTAGGTCTTAAAGGGTTAAACAATATTGTCAAAAAAGACACTTTTGTCATCTGGACCACCTTTCCTCTTCATAGCAGTTCTCAGTTCCCCTTACTAATCCTCTGCACTTCCTAATTAAGGAATCCTTCTATTTTCTATACTTTAATTTTCTTCATTCATCAGCTTCTTGAAGCACTCTTTCCACCTTCTCAGCACACTCTCTTCACTTGTGAATACATTTCCATATCTATACTTAATCACCCCAAGCAGCTGCACATCCTTTTCAGCTCAATCTGTCTGGCCACTGAATATAAGTCCTCCCCTTTTAAATCATTTTTAGTGTGTTATCTTAAAAAAATCTTAAGGCTTAGGGAAATCTTAAGAAAAAAAAATCTCTTCTGAAACTTTAGTTTCTGTAAGCAAAACAACTCAACAACAGAGTACAAGAAAATTGTTACTAGTCTGCCTCTTTGAAACAGGTCCCAACCTTATTGTTCTAATAACCATCTCAACACACAATGTTGAGATGGTTTGAACATGTGTAGAAGACGAATGTGAATATACTGGGGAAATCTTGACTATTAAGTTGCCAGTAAGGAGAAATAGAAGAAAACCACAGACAAAATTCATGGATGTACCGAAGGAGGACCCGTAGAGGCTTGGGGTTCCACATTAGAATCTGGAGGATTACATTTTGCAACTTTTAGGCATAAATTGTAATCTCAGCTTTGGTTTCCTTCATGAATCTGGCATTTAGTCTGAGATCTTAAATTAAATGTATAGATTTGCGTGTAAGGTACCTTTAGAAGAGAGGCTATGCCAGACTGAACACTGTATGTATGTGTGTTTACTTGGCAGGGGCGACCAGTCCCCAGAGTCTCTCTGTCTCCACTAACATCTGGCCTCTCCCAGAAAAAGCCTGGAGACACATACACATACATGCAAACACAGACTGACTCACCAACTCTATCTTACAAATGCACACACAGTCACGCACATGCATTTTCACTCATTTAGTCTTATGCACTGCAGGCTGATAAATTTCTCCAGTCTTTGTGTTGCCAGCTCCTAGTGTGAGTGATTGATCAATTGTAATGAAGAATTATTTGGTCCAGCTGAGACTAATAAGTACTGACAAATAAGTACTATTATGTCATTGATAAAATACATCCAGGCTTGGGCCATGGCTAATTGGTGCTTATGTGGTCTGTCGGAATTATGTTTTGCCCTTCAAGTCTCTAGACTGGAAACTATAAATAACTGATGCGAAAGCTGTCATAATGAGGAGGAAATGTGTCAGATATTTTCAGATAGGCTCAGTCTATTCAGAAAGATATTCAAATTGGGGTTCCAGTACAAAAAAATGTCACATTGAGAGAACCCAATGTACTTTCTCACCTCTTCACCACTGGCCATGCACAAAACAAAGTGCATGTCAAATGGTCTGTTTTGGGATTTCAGATGCATAGTTGTAAATATGCTCCCTAATCTAATGTCAGAAGGTGCAGGAAATGGGACGTGAAAGCAATCCGATTTCCTGTCAAGCATTTCAAACAGAACCTGAAGTCAAAGGAAGACTTGGCTCTCTTGCACAGCTTGTCTCTGTCCTGTCTTTCTCCCCTCACTATCTATCAGTTGAGGCTGATCACCACCCCTCCTGCCCCACTTCTTCTTCAATCGTCATGAGGTTTCTTCCTGTTTAAAGGGAGTTTTTCTTTCCTACTTTCGCCACAGCATTTGCTTAAAAGCAGCCACATGATTGTTGGGGTTTTCTGTGTTATTTTAGGGGCTTTACCTTACAATACTTAAAATATAAAGTGCTTTGAGGCAACTCTCATTTTGATTTCATGCTATATAATTAAAATGGACCTAAACTGAGACTAACTCAAGATCATGTATGTGGGATAACAATGTATCTCACATTTTCACAGCACCTTACAGTAAGTGATCTAATGGCTGTTTCATACCTAATTTTTGTGAAGAGACTTTCAAAGTAGAGCAGTAAATGCATTAAACACTGCTCTTGACAAAATAAAGAGCAGTGTTTAATGCTTTGAAAACAACTAACCAGAAGGCTTTGGTGTACAGCAGAATATACTCTAGTATCCTCATCAGTGTTGGGTAAGTTACTTTAAATTAGTAACTTAGTTACATTACTAGTAACTCAGTTACTTCAAGTTACTTGTTACTTTCAAAGTAACTAGTTACTAGGGAAAGTAACTTGTGTGTTTCTTCCATAACTTTGCCAGTCTTCTAGCTTGCTTACTTGCCACAAGTGCACTGTGCCACCTACCAATAGAAAGGAAAAGATAATGTGCATATTTCCACGAGAGAAATCCCACGCCTGGACCGTCATTGACTGCTGCCATGATTCTAGCCTACGTCACAGCGTCATGTGCGCCTTTTACATCCAACACAAAAACTGCAATTGTGGTGCTTTCGATTGTACTCAGAACTCGGAAATTCTGCCTTCTGAATAGGAAGATGTAGGTAACACCAGACTGCAGATGAGCTGCATACAGAGCTGGACTGGGACAAAAAATTGGCTCAGGCATTTTGACTAGAGACCGACCCACCATTATAGGAAAAATCATAAAGACTTTGAATGAAAACAAACGCTGTTGTGACAGTGATGTACACTGTTCTGATGGTACATATGTATCAATTTGTTGTAAGATTCAGATAATTATTTTTTAAAAGCTAGACATTTTAAATGAGAATAAGAAAGAAAAGTATTTCCTTGTGCTCCCCTCTCCCTGTTAATGCCCTACCTGGCCCCCTGGCAACACTTTGCTAGATCCGCCCCTGCACAGTTACCAGCTGTCAGCTACTTAGAAAAGGATCCTGGTGTTATTTGTCTCTCAGAAACAGTTCATAACTTCCCTTCAACTCATTCATGTCACCTAAAAGGTAAACCTGTTTCTCCATCACCTGTTCAGCTCTGATGATCCAGTAAGGACATCTCCTGGTTTCATCTTCATGTTTCCCTCTCACCAGATAACCAAAACGACATCATGACCAGCAGCTTTTACAGCTGTGGCTCCAGCAAACATCAGCTGATACTAGAAATTAATATTAAATAAATTCTAACAACAGCTGATCAAACTTAAACGTGCTGCTGTTGTTTAACGTGACATCGGCTGATTTCCACTTTCTGGCGCAAAGTGGGCGATAAACAAACGAGAGCTGATCATTGATCAGTTTTCATGATTGAAGTAGAAACAGGAGAGGGAGGGGGTAGAATGGGAGAAGAAGAGGCAGCTGTGCAGCAAAGACAGAATAACTCCAGCTTTGTGCCTTTTTCATTGTAGCTGAATTACGGGACAAACTGTTCCTTTTCACCTCAATAAGAAACGCGTAATATTTTCTCTGAATACCAAACGGGACGGTTGGCAACTCTAATAACATATGAACAAAATAAAGTTCAACATCATTAACATCATAGCACCCACCCAGCTGTATAGAAACTCCGTCATGCTAGCTAGTACGCAGTATGGAAAAAGTCAGAATAACGAAAATAAACTCCACCAAAACTTGGTTTATATCTGACCCAGAGAGACTGCAGGTCATAACTTCTTACCTGAAGTTCAGTTCACACTTGGACCGGCGGCCGCCTCGGGTCGCTCTTCCTTCTGTGTCCCCTTTCCCTCCTCCACTTGCTAATGTTACTGAATGTGTGGAAGCTCCGCGATAGCCACCACACGAAGTAACGAGTAACGACCCTATGTTCCTGATTTTGGCATAATAACTAGTTACCGTGCTCGTTACCACAATAATAATGTAGTTACTATAACGCGTTACTTAATAACGCGTTAGTCCCAACACTGATCCTCATCCATACAAATAATAATGGATTTCCTTTAGACCCACATGGAGATCATTTTGTTCAGGTTAAAAAGTTGATTTAGGGAAACACTGCTGGCTAAAAGTTAAATAAATTAAAAAAAAGACCAAACATTTTTTTTTTAATTGCAGCATGCAGCTTTCTGTTGTCATTCATTTAGACAGTGCAGTTAATATAGTGAGAAAGCTTTTTTTTTTTTTTTTCAGGAAGCTCTGCAATTAAAACTTGTCTCAAAACTGTCAAACTACAATCTAATTTTTATGTCACATGAGAGCGTGTGAGCAAAGCCTTGTGAGATATCTAATACCAGCTCGCAGCAAAACAAACAAGATTTCAATGTAGGCCTGTTTCTTCCTTCCACTGAAACATGAGGAGGAGGAGACCGTGAATAACTTTGACAGTAGCAGTGATATCATGTGCTGTGTAATTTCATATTGAAATGTGATTGCAGCAGCCACGTGTATTTTTTTGATCTCATTTGAAAATCAGCAGCTACGTCTCACAGTATGACAAAATGTTTAACACAGTTTTTCAGTCGTTTTTTGTCTGGGATACAATGGTATTTTCATAAATATAGATTAATGATTAAACATATATAAAGAAATATACATATTGTATATAAAATGTTTAAAATCTATCTATATCTAATTAAAATGTTCTGCCTGTGTCGACAGAAGAAAGAACAAAATGAGACACCAAGAAAATCAGCTGGATTTTTAGTTAACCTCTTGATTAAAACAAACATTGATTCAGAAGGTACAAAGTACATGAAAAGGTACATTGTGTGCTTCTAAAAGTATTAACTAACCTGATGACCTACTTTCAGTTCACTTTGTATTAATATGCTGCCTAATTGCATTAGACAAGCTTCTACATTGAATCTTTACAATATTTTTGTTTCCCATTTTCACCAGACTGCAGAGGCTACAGACAGGCAGCCAAAAGGCTCTTTTTCCAGCAGTCTTTTTCATTTTCATGCCAATGGGAGAACCAGTGATTTGCTTAGAAGCTATCAACTTGGAGGAGCATACGGAAGCAAAGGCACAGCGTGACGACATAGGATTTTGACAGAGATGAGGCTGGGAAGGGAAAAGGAAAAAAGGAAACAAATTAGTGGTGAAGTGGACATGGTTTTCATTTTATAACTGTAACATAATCTGTCCTGCTAAAGAAAAGACCTTTTACAGATAGGCCAGGATTTAAGCATGGCCAATAAAGAATTTCTGGATCTGACTAAGCTGTGTTCATGTTCACCAATGGTAATGAGAAATGTTTGTCTCAGAAGGGATGCTACCGGATGGTCAGGTGAACTAGCATACCTGCAGTCAGTAGCAGAGCTTCTAACGTCCTTGCCAGCGATGTCGCGTCCAGTTAGGATCCATTTTTTAAAAAGCAGATATTTTGGCTGTAAGAAGTTTGTGTTTAACACCGCACCAGTCTTTGGTGTTAGGTCAGTTAATAATTGTTGGGATGCCTTTACTACACCTACAGTAAAGTAAGTGCGATTATTTAATTGACAAAAAAGACACTTATTTATGTGGGTTTTTTCTTCGCTTCTACTATCACTCCTCTGCTCTAGTGTGCTTTGGTGAGGAGATGAACTGTGGAGAAATACACACACACACGCACACACACACGCGCACACACACGTGCACACACACACACACACACACACACACACACACACAAACTCAGGGTGAACAGAGAGGAGAGAGACCCCTAAGCGATTCTAAAGGACAGAATGAATCGTATAATTTTGATGTTCTGTTGGCACCGAGGGTGGCCAAAAAACAAAAACTGTGCGTCATCATAAAAACGTTGAACAAAACTTTAAAGCAATCATTGGGATTTTCTTTTAAATGATGAGTTAACAGTGCATATTTGCAGATGGCATCCCAGGTGTACTCAGATATTGTGTTGTAGGTGCGAGTCACTGCAGGTGCGCTGTGTTTAATCCAGTGCAGGTGTGTGGAGGTGAGTGTTTCATTGAAGGTGTTTTGCATAGATGACATTTTGAGTTCTGTACCTGTTTGTGAAAGGCTGGAAATGTGGTGTGCACGTATACTGAAAGTGTTAGATATCGCTTCTGTGTGTGACATCACACGTGTATCTGCGATACTGTACCTATTTAAAGTGTGACATTCGCAATTGCTTGTGGGATTTACATGTGCATGTATTCCATTTGTATGAAGCAGGTATTGGTAACATTTCAGTGGTACAGTGAAATGAACTATTTGCTCCGTACCTGATTCTTATCCATATTTGTTACAATTTAAATCATCGTGTTTCAGTATTACACAGCAAATTCAAAAGTGTTAAATTTTTTGGTGTTAATAGTCTTCTTGCAAAAGTAGAGTTAATTTTACTCTAAGCAGAGTCACATTCTTTTAATGTAACTCTGAGGTGTAAAATGATAGTAGTTAAAATCGAGTGTTAAAAATGAGTGTTTCTCTGTCAAATCTGGAGGTGTTACAATGGAAACATTAACTCTTGACCTCTTAACTCTGAACTCCTACAGGGGCTATGACACCAACAGAGTAAATTCACAGACTCCGCCCCCAGCACGGCTCCAATCGAAGCTGAAGTGAAGCCGTTTCGGAACATTTTGCTCTACATATTTGAGTTGTTTGCCATGCTTGGTAAGTCATTTTTTCAAAGCTTGTTTCAATTATTATTATGAGCTTTTACTTCTGTGGCTCTTTGGAGTTGAGACAAAGCTGTGTGGAAGGCATTAGCCATGTTGCTCGGTGATAGCATAATATTCTGTTTTAGCTAGCTGAAAGGTATTGTTTGCGGGCAAATACCACAGCCTTGAAAAAAGCTTGCATGTGAATTTTCAGTCAAACTTTTGGTCAAATACACCTAAAACAATGTCTAGAATGTGAAATGTTGGTATAATGGTGCTACTTGAAGCCTGAAAACGATCGCCCATAAAAATAAAAAAAAACGAGCAAACAGCAGTAGCAGGCGTCCTGACTGGATTCTACGTTAGCATAGATCCCTCCAGAGTTTTGTGCACACGGTTTAGGTAAAAATGAAAAAGTTTTACATTTAGTTCAGTATTACCTGGCTCAAAGAGGATTCCTTTTTTTTTTTTACTGTGCTGCAATTGTTTACTGGATTATTTGTGCCATTAATTAGTGTCAACTAATTTTTATTCAATCTCCGCACAGGATATGCTTGTGAAGATGGAATATGGGGGAGAGCAGAAGTGCGTTGAAGTTCCACAAAGTGATGAATGAAGGACATGCATATTGTATTGAAGAAATAAGTGATGAGATGCTGTTATTTGCATTTACCATGTCAGACCTTTTGATAAACAAAATTCTAATGAAAGTGAGAACATGTATACTGTTACATCTTTCAGAAAATGTTTTGAAATTGTGGTGCACAGTTCAGAATAAATGTTTTTCAAAAACCATTGCATCTTTTTAGTAAATGTTTATTTCCAAAAGAAATTTCTAGAAGTTCAGAACAGTAAAATTCCCGCTTTTTAGAATGAATTAGAAGATAACTCTTACGTAGTTAAACTAAAATACTCTTTGAGAGTTAATATATAAACTCTTAACACCAAGTGTTAAATTATCAACTCCAGACAGATTTGGTGTTTAACACTAAATCAGAGTTAATGTACCAACTCTCCAAAAAGAGTTAAATTAACACTCTCTGGTGTGGACCCATATAGACACTTTAATAGTGTTGAAATCAAATCCGACAGTGTTAATTTGGACATGCTGGATTTGCTGTGTAGACAAATATCACCCAATTAAAGACAAAATACTGTGTTTAAATGATCATTTCATTCATTAAGGGAATAAAACTATTCAAATGTACCTGGCCCTGTTGGGCCACACCCAGGCCTGATTACTCCCAGACCCAGACTCCCAAACTTAAATAGAACCTGTCTGACCTAGTGAAAAAAACATTTTCATTTTTTGAAAGCTTTAAGTCGCATTATAACTAGTTTAAAACTAACACGGCATTTCGTAAAAAGAACATTCAAACATGATGGTAGTGTGATAGTCGGAGGCTGCTTTGCTGCTTCAAGATCTGGATGACTTGCTGTATTGATGAGAAAGCCTGGTCATCAGTTTGTGCTCTAAAGCTTAAGCTCACTTAAGGTCACTTGTTATGCAGCAGGACAATGATCAGAAATACACCTGCAAGTCTACCTCTGTATGGCTCATACAAACAAACAAAGAACAACAAAGATCTAGGAGTACCTCAGGAAGATGAATGCAAGTGATCATATACTTAGTGAATACCTCAGGTAGCAAAAAAGTGAGAAAGAAGAGGACCAGGAACAGGAACCATCACAAAAGAACAGGCCCCTGCATGGCACGTACCATCAGCAGATAGAAATCAAGAAATCCTAGACTGGACTGAAAGACAACACAGTGTCACTATTCATGGCAGCACAAAAAAGGAGCCCTGAACACAAAATCGATAGACCTCAGACGTAGACTGTGCAAACAATCCCCCTGAGACAATCCAGGACGTAACAACATGGTGCAAAATGCCAACAGGCGGAGCATGCATGGAACACCAAAACCACATAGCTGGCATGGTATACAGGAAGATCTGTGCCGAGTATGGCCTAGAAATCCTGAGGTCACAGAATATGCCCCCTAGGGTGATTGGGTATAACTAATATAAGATTCTTTTGGACTTCTAGATAAAGATGGGCAAACTGGTGATGGCCAAACAACTGGACATAGTAGCGGTGGATAAGCAGAGGAGAAGAGCTAGAGAAAATGTGGAGAGTGAAGGCAATAGTGGTCCCTGGGGCAACTCAAACTGGACGAGTGGCCCTAGCAGATCCCATGAACGCCATCCAAGATCCCTGGCCAGAAGAGTGCAGTCGTAGGACAATCAGATAACAGGAAGTTGATTCTATTCTTTATTCTTCAAGTTTGAGTCCTCTACCCGAGGCCTGGGAGCTTAGCAGTGTCTTTGCTGTTCTAGAGCTGCACTCTTTTGAACAGAGATCTCAGGTGTCGTTCTTCATATCTGGGGGAGCCACTTGCCCAGTTTGGGGCTTACTACCCTGAGTCCTCTGATTACCATGGGGACCACTGTTATTTTCACCCTCCACATCTTCTCAAGCTCCTCTCTCAGCCCATGGTACTTCTCGACCTTCATCCCAATTTTGTTGTCACTTGATATAGCTACATCTATCACTACAGCCGTCTTCCTCTGCCTATCCACGACTACGATCTGTGGTTGGTTAGCCATCAACAGTTTGTCCATATATATCTGGAAGTCCCACAGGATCTTAGCTCAGTCATTCTCAGCCACCCAGGTGTGTGTCCCATTTTTACTTCAGGGCTTCTAGACCATATTTAGCACAGATGTCTACTTATATAACACCTTCTATCTATACCTGATGACATCTTTGAAGATGCCTTTAGTTTTATAAGGGCCAAATTGGCAGTTGTATAGTAGTGAAGGAATTTTTCCATTACTGTATGCGCTGGGAATTTGCAGGAAGTCCACTAGAGGACATTGCAGATATCTGTTCTAACAAAGCTTAAAACATGTTTCCAGTGAAAAAATGCCATTGACATTAGTGTTGGCATAAAATATTTCTAAACACAGTCAGTTCAAGATTACCTGATGTTATTGGCAACCATGTGAACAACAATAGCTGAGGTCAGTGAGAGCCAAGGTTATTATCGTTAACGAAAACTAACGGAATAACGAAAACTAGAAATGAAAAAACATTTTCGTTAATGGAAATAAAAATAAAAACAAAAAAAGGAAAACTAACTAAAAATGTAATGAGTGTTCACAAAACTAACTAAAATTAACTGAATTTATAGCAAAAATGTGTTTAGTTTTCGTAGATGTGTGCGTGTCATACAATAGTCAAGAGTGAAAATGAAGTTTAGTTTCCAGATTTTTTTCTTGCTGTCTCACTATGCCAGCAGGTGGCAGTACGTTAGTCGAGTCGTCTGTGTTGCTGCTCCGTCCACGCGCAGAATCATGTCAGGAAAAGTCGGGAGAAAGCGCCAGAGTCCAATTTGGGATTACTTTGAATATGACTGTGTTTTGGATAAAGCAAGTGTCTTGTAGTGGAAAGAGACAAATTATGAGGGACATTTCTAAAGGGAAAAAAATCCCACAAACCTTAAAGTGCACTTGAAAAGCTCACACAAGAAGGCTAACCTAGCTTACCTTGAGAAGGTAAGGGAGCACACTCAACCCTCATCCCCAGAAACAGAAGCTAACCCCAGGCAAGGCAGCGTGATGCATCCCGAGACAACAGGACGGGGACATCTACATAACTGTGTGAGTCAATTGCCTTCAAAAAGTTTATCAATTCACTTGAACCAAAATTACGAACACCCGGTGCTGCAAGAGTTAATAGTCTCATTGGGGCCAAGATATACATTTTATAGTTGCCTGGTATCAGTGGTTGTTCATCTGCCTTTATTTATTTATTTATTTATTTAAAGAACCCATAGGTGGGAATGTGAGTTGTCTGTCTCTGTGTGTTAGCCCTGTGACAGACAGGCGACCTGTCCAGGGTGCAGGGTATGGTAGCTGGAATGGCAACATACCCAAGGATAAGCAGAAGAGAATGACTGATATGATGAAACTGGGATTTTGTTACACTTAATTATTGCAAACACAACTAAAACTATAAGTGAAACTAATCAAAACTAAACTGAAACTAAGGATTTTCAAAAAATAAAAACTAAACTAAACTAGCAACCAATTGGTAAAAACTAATTAAAACTGATATAAAATTGAAAATCTGAAGTCAAAACTAAATAAAAATAAAAACTAATGAAAATTGCAAAACTATTAAAACCCTGGTGAGAGCAGGGATGAGCTTAAGCAGATGCAGGATTTAGCTGCCACACATATGGTAGCTTAAATCAACGGGGTAATTCACAAATTATTGAATCTAATTAGATTCTTCGAGAAAAGAGCTGTTTCTTTCAGCACCACTGCAGAGGGCACATTTGAAGGAGGTTAAATGGATGGAAACACAATTACCATTGTCTCTGCTGACTCAATATGAGACCATCAGCTTTAACACTGTTCGCAAGAGTGCAAGGAATGTTACCATAAGGAAGTAATAGAACTCAAAATTGTAATTTGAATAAGAAGTTGTCATATTTTGACTAAATTAACTTACAAAGTTATCTATAGTGATTTAGTCCTGGTCCTTAAAATCCTAGTATTTGTTAGGCTTTTACTTAGCTCTAATTAACAGGTGTCTGTGTTATTTCAAGCTACATTTCATAACCCATAAAGTTTATGAAATGTAGCTTGCTAGCTTTTCATGTAAAAACAACACACACACGCAAAACAATCAAACAAAAAAACAAAACACACTGGAGGCTAATGGGCATATTTACACTCTGGTCCTAGACAGTCATGAAGCAAAAATGATTTGTATGTATCTGTCTAACCATACAGGACTTTGAACTTTAAAAAATAAGCACAAGGTCATTTGAGTTGCCAGAAACTACATTGACTTTAATGATAATAAATGTAGATATAGTAGATATACTAACTCACAGTGTTGCAAAAAAAAAAAAGAATAATACGTTGTAAGCACTTTATAAAGGGTTGTCTTTATCAAAATGACACATTGGGTCAAAATGTAGCTGTAACAAGGACATATCCAAAGAAAAATCTCCGTTCACTGTAGCTTTAAGGTGCATTACATGAAGCCTTGTTGAAACCCTTTATTCATCCACAAAGTTATTGGAAGACCATGAGCTCTGCACCTCTGCACTGCCATGATCCCAGGCATTTGTTGAGGCTGGTGTGGCTCTTGTTTGGAAGAACACATTTAGAAATTTTTCAGACACTTCACATTATGCTTCAGTGGCATCATGAGATAGATTAGTTGTTTAATGTCTGTGTGCATACATATCAAAGTGTTTTGTAAATTTGTTACAGGGTGGAGAATAAAAGATGCTTATGACAACATAATTTTTTAACATAAATTCTTCACATATCCTTTGTTGTTGTAACTTTCCTGTATTGTACATTTGGAAACAAAATGTGACTTATGTCAATATGGCACATCGTCTGTGTGTTTGTGGCATTTGTGTACTAGTAAAGATTAGTAGAGTACTAACTACTACTAGTCCTACTACTAGTTCATTTAGTTAGAGTAAATAGGAATAACTTGCACAAATAAAAAAATAAACTAAAGTGCTCCTACTTCAAGACAGTCTGTGAAGCTGCCTTGGGAGAGGAGGTTAGCTGTATAATAAACTAAAAACACCTCAATGTACATGTTATTCTAGATCATTTGCAGTTCTATTGCATTGCCATTATGTTTCCTCATATTCTTTAGCAAACATTACAATATTTTTTACTGTTATTGAAAGCCTCCAATGTGTATATAGACCTGTTAAAGAAGATGATATTCCAACTCGGCTCCATAGAGAGAAACAGACGGGGAAACATATCATATAACTGCAAAGTAAAGGAGTTTTGAGATTACTATTATTTATGTCACTTTTCAAGTTGTTTTAGGATTGTTTCTCATTTTGTTACTGTCACGTCCGGTGTGGCAGACGTGTGGAGTTGTAGAAAGGACCCAAAAGGCGGCAGCTCTGGTGCAGGTGAGTATTTATTTACAGGAGTGGGTACAAACAGCAATGGTGGGTGAACAAGAAACTGGAAAACCTAAACTGGGTAAAACTAACAAAACAAAACAGGAGCACCCATCCATCCAGTCGCTTCCGCTTCTCCTTGTCAGGGTCGCGGGAGCCTATCCCAGCTGTCATAGGGTGAGAGGCGGGGTACAACCTGGACAGGTCGCCAGTCTGTCGCAGGGCTAACACACAAGGACAGACAACCATTCACACTCAGATTCACTCGCACATTCACACCTAGTGGCAATTTGAATTATCCAATTAACCTATCCCCACAAGCTGCATGTCTTTGGACGGTGGGAGGAAGCCGGAGTACCCGGAGAGAACCCACGCAAACACGGGGAGAACATGAAAACTCCACACAGAAAGACCCCGGCCTGATGGTGGAATTGAACTCAGGATCTTCTTGCTGTGCGGCAACAGTGCTAACCACCGTGCCACCGTGCTGCCGGTGCACTAGGAGCACCGGCAGCGGACGGAGGTCCGGAGGCCAGCCACGCGAATGGCAACGGCGCCGAAGTGGACACAGTTCAGGGGGCCAACCGTGCGGAAGGCAACGGTGGCGACTCAGGTGAAGGGAGTCTGGGGGCCGCCCACGACGGTGATGGCGCCTGGCCAGTGGCCTAGAAAGTGGCCGGTTAGCTGCAGACCCAAACGAGGCCGGACCAGGCAACGCCGAAGACAAGGAAGCCGGACCAGGCGACGCCGAAGACACGGAAGCCGGACCAGGCGACGCCGAAGCAGAAGCTGCAGCTGGCGTGGAAGATGAGGCCGCAGCTGGCGTGGATGATGAGGCCACAGCTGGCGTGGATGATGTAGCCGCGACGAGTCTGAAGCCGGGCCAGGCGAGGACGACGAGTCTGAAGCCGGACCAGACAAGGCTGAAGGCGGCGGCGTGGAACCCGGAGACGGTGGCGCTGCAGGTGGCGGCGTGGAAGCCGGAAACGGTGGCGCTGCAGACTGGACTGATCCCTCGGACCCTCCAGCGACGACAGGAGACGAAGGCCGGACGGGCCCCTCAGGTCCTCCAGCGGAGACACGAGACGAAGGCGGGAGCGGTCCCTCGGACCCTCCAGCAGAAGACATCACCAAGCCAGCAGTCATGGAGCCCACTAGCTGACACAAAGGCGATTGGCTATGCACTGAGCACTGGCTCTGCCCAGGCAACGCTGACATGGTGCAGTTCTCAGGTGGCTGCTTAAACTTCAGGGGTCCAGAATCAGCTGGGGACTGAGACCTAGCCTCTGGGGAAGCCCTGGAGCGGCAAACTGTGCCAATGGCGGCTAAACCATGAAAAGCACCTTGAGTAGAAACAAGTCTTTCTCCCTGCATGGAGTGAATAAGTGAAACTGGTGATACTGGAGCTTGAACTACGAGTAACGGTGACACAGGGGCCTGAGCTACAGGTGACACTGGAGGCGCTGGAGCCTGAGCTACAGGTGACACTGGAGGCGCTGGACACTGAACTGAAAGTGACACTGGAGGCACTGGTGACAGAGCAGAGAGTGGCTGCGGGGCAGCTAACTGAGCTGAGAGTGGCTGTTGAGCAGGTGATACGCTGTTCACATAATCATCTGCCGCACAGAACACAGCCCCTGAATGAACAGTCACACAGTCCGAAAACGGAAAAGAGTCCTCACTCACCACAGCCGGCGAATTAGAAGCCCGAATGTCCGGCTGTGGGGTGGCGCGCCGGCGGCGCGATCAGCGTTTCCTCCCCGCAGACGGCTCTGACAGGCCGGGCAAGATCACATCCGGCGAGTCGGGCAGTGAGGCAGGAGTGGCTGAGAGAAGGTGAGGTGTGAGCCGGAGAAAAGCCTGCATGGTCGGAGGAAGCGACTTCAGAAGCCATGGCAGGCCAGAAAAGAGCCGTTGTAGCCGGCTTTCATAGCTGGACTGGCCATCGGGCATACCGGGCATTTGCCCGGTGGGCCGCTGGCGATTTTTTGTTTTTATGGGCCGATGGATTTTCTTTTTTTTTTTTAGGAAGGGTATATATAATGAAAGGTGTTGGATTGGCCAATTGGTCATGATCGACTCTGGGCTGGACCAATTACAGCCGAGGAGGCTGGATGCACCCTCCCCCTTGTTTAGCAATCACGTGATTTTCGCGCATTGCATGCCGGGAACTCGTGGCAAAACAATCCAAGTACCGCATCAAATGCAAGCGTTTGCAGCACCGCTAAATGGTCATTCTCCGGTTCCAATACCTTCTTGTTTTTTCTTTGCCGCACAAAAAAGGAATGTACAAAACAAAAGGAGAACAATGCCGGTCCGTACAAAGACAGACTCGACGAAAAGACAAAGAAAAATACGAGGAAAAAATCAAAGGAGTGAAAGGGTCAGACCCTTAGGAGCACCCAGAGTGGACAAAAGACGTCAGCGTGCTGCCCAACTTTCACCACGCTCAGATTTATAATTATACGGTTCTTGGAGTGAGTACATACACTCGTGAAGTTTAGTAACTTCAGATCACTGCAACAAGCCCAGGTACAGTTTACCGACGGATGGGTGCAGGACCTTGAAATGCACCGTGTAGAACGAAAGACCATCGTACGAACAAAGGTAAGTTTACCAGTCTCACAAATCGTCCTCATAGATACACATTCGTTAACCGTTTATTAATATAACCTTTGAGCTCAACGGTAATTAATTAGTAGTGGAAATAATTTCTGGTAGCATCACAGAAATGTAGCAGTGACAATAATATTGTATGCTGTAATCGTACTGGACAATTAGTGATACAAAACAACTGTTTTACCCTGTGAATAAAAGTATATGTTTTTGTCAATGTACCATGGTAATAACAGAAGCGAAACGCAATATTGTGTCAGGACAATTCACTATTTATGCACAATAAACAAAAGAGCATAGCGCGACAATTTCTGTTCAGCGCCAGACTTGCTTGTAACCTATATCACCAATTATGTTAAGAAAAATGACGTATTAACTACTACAGCAGACTGACCTTTGTGGGAATGCTTGGAGCAGACTAACATGTGAGCTGAAGTGTTCTGAGACGTTATATTTGGTATATCCAGACCATCCGTCGGCTCTTACTTCGGAAACATGGCTTAAATTTCTCTTCAACGACGTAATCCGATAAAAAAAACCGATCTCTTTACCCGTCGGCTTCCCGTGGCTGTCATGCGACCAGCTATTGCAGTTAATAATACAACACCTTCTTGGCATTTTTTGGGTTTCTTTTTATCGCTAGTACCTCTTGCCACAAGTTCCCAGAATCCTTTGCGGTTTTACCCCTGAATGACGTCACATTTTCAATCTTTATCCTGGTGGGCCGGTCTCTAGTCAAAATGCCCGGGCCGATTTTTTGTCCCAGTCCAGCCCTGCCGGCTTTCCACGGTGCGGCGAAGCTCCTCCGGAGGGTTCTCTAGCCACAGCCCGAGGAGAATCTCCACATTATACGTAATGTTGTCCCGGAGCTCCTCGGACGGATTTACTGCCGCTGGGTCCATGGTGGCTGGTTCGTACTGTCACGTCCGGTGTGGCAGACGTGTGGAGTTGTAGAAAGGACCCAAAAGGCGGCAGCTCTGGTGCAGGTGAGTATTTATTTACAGGAGTGGGTACAAACAGCAATGGTGGGTAAACATGAAACTGGAAAACCTAAACTGGGTAAAACTAACAAAACAAACCAGAAACAAAGATGCAGGGAGGTCCGGGGAAATACATAAGGAGAGACGCATGGAGACCGAGGGGAAACAACACAGACGAACCAGCAACGACTAAGACAGGAGACAAGACTTAAAAACACTCAGAGAACACAGGGAGATCACGCACAGGTGGGGGACACAGCTGGGAGTGATTAACGTGATGAGACTAGGGAGGCAAACTAAAAACACTCACATAAGACGCAGACCTTCAAAATAAAACAGGAAACACATACACGCAATGACACAACAAACAAACTTCACACAGACTGGGGAACACATAGGAACATGAAAACAAAACCCAGAATAATAATAACTACTAAAACATAAACACGGAGTCACAAACTCCGGATCATGACAGTTACCTGCATAATCTGAGATGTTTCTTTTTAATTTTTTAACAGGTTATTTTTAAGTCAACCAGTTTCTAATAAAAATTTTCCAGTGTAATATGTTCTATCAAGTAACATTTTGTTCTGTGTATAGTAAGAACACTTGGTCCATGAAAGAAACTTTCATGGAACAAGTGTTTTTGCTTTTATTACGGACATGTCATTATCAATGTGCAGTTTTGTGTTGAGTCTCATATATGGGCTTAGAGCAGAGAGATCGAGTAGACAGAAAATGTGGTTGCCATGCTGCTGCCATGTGCATTGATGTCACACAGAATAAGATGATGGTTAGTATAAAACAAGCTACTGGTTCAGGAGGAACATTTTTCTATTTTGGATTGGTTTTGATTGATTTTTTTATTTGCTTTTGTATAACTTTTGTTTGTGTATAATTAAAAATAAGTAGGTTCCTTTTGATAAACTGAAAGCACAGACATCTTTTCTCTTCTTTTGGTATTCCCACTTTCTCAGCTCCAGAAGCTCTTCACAGGAGAAAAGCCAAAGGTCTCCATGTCTTTCTAAGTGTTAGAATTAAGCTAACCCATATCCCCCATGAGGGGAATGTAACTCAGACTACTGAGAAAGAGACACTATTTTAAGGTAAATCAGAGCTGAGACTTGTGTTTGGCAGTTAGACACCAGTAATCCCTGGGAGTAGAGATTTTGGTGACAGTTTACCTTCCACCTCAGTAAGAACATGGTAATAATTTAATCAAGGTCGTTTATAAATTCCTATGTGATTTCCAAATGGATGACCATGCAATAACCTGTTACTAAAATTTATATTATAATAGTGGCGTAGAATTCAAATGACAGCATTATGAATGACTAGAAAAAAGATAATATTACCGAGAAACCCTTTTAAAGATGCCAGCAAAAACCTCTGACTAATATTATGGTAATATTTTTGTAATAATACAGTAGACTGCTAACAATCAATTTTAAACATTTTAAACATTCAGCCTAATGCCTTTAAAATCATATGAAAATATCTATATGTTGATAATGGTGATAGACATATAATTTCAGTATTTGCACTATTTACTTGTTTTATTTTAAGGTAATGCAAAAATGTTGTGTTTTTTGTTGTTGTAGCTTATATGAAACAGGCTTCAAAATACAAAACGATACATTTTGAAAACTACTTTTAATATTAATATTTTCAAACATTATTATTTATAATTATTCATAAAGCATGAGTGTTAAAGATATTTTACTGTACACCAATGGGCAATAGGAGTTTCCCTTTTTTTAAATCTTTGTTATATATAAGCAACAAGCTGAATGGTGGTCTAACTTTTCAAATCACACTTCACGAAGGTTTTATTGATTTCTCTTTTTACACACACGCAAAAAAGTCTCACATTTTAATGTTTCTTTAAGAGCAGTCTGTATAGGGGGCGGGGTGGGAATAAACTCATGTGGCTGTGGAGTTCCCTCTTAGGCCGCTAGGTGCGTCTCTGCTCCACGAAAGCTTCCGAGAGAGACTGGGGGCTGGAGGAGAGGAGGAGGAGGAGGGGGGAGAGGAAGAGAGAGCGAGAAAGAGAGGACGGCGTTTTATCAGCCAAGTGCAACCTGAATCGTGAGGAGCGGACGATGGGGGGGAAAAAAAATCCCACTGTTCTTTCTTTTTCTCTAACGTGACCGTCATTAACATGTAGACCGATTCGCGTCAAAAGACCCGGAGCGTAATGGTTTCTTCTGTCACAGGAGAATTTTATAGTTGTGAATAAAAAAACCATTTTGGATTAACGGAGCACTTGTTTTGGACTAAAAGGGTTTCCTTAATTTCTTTCTGCCCGTGTGTAAATGTTGGACCGCATTTAACCCGAGTTTCTACCCTCTGGAGTGAAAAGTGCGCCAGTCTTATTTCCAAGGCTTATTTCCAACGCTTGAGCGTCGGGATTTTTTCAGGGGTACTATGTGGCTTTTGGAAGGACTGGACCTTAACCTAACGGGACTTAAGGCACAGAGGAATATTGTCTGAGGTGGAAAAAACAGCGCATGGGATCGTTTCTTAACGGTAAACACACGCTCATACTTAACTCTGAGCACTGTCGGGTTTCTGTGGGCTTTGAGAATTCACCGGTAGAATCAGCAACTGTGATGCAGTGGGTTGATTTTGTTTTTTTGTTTTTTTGACTTCATGATTTACACTGCAGAATTATTTACAAGATGTGGTCGAGGACAAGTTTATGTGGTTGAAATAACGAATAGCATTAAACATCTCCAAATGACCCTGTTTCTTCTTAGTCTAAGATGTAAGTCATGGGAGGATCTGCGCCTTGATGAGCGTCCCGTGCACAGCAGAAAGCAGCATCTCGTCTTCTTCTGTCTGCCACTTTTGACTCTCTCACTCCGTTCCAAGCGCATGAACGCACAGAGCTGCGCACTCTCGCCGACCAAGCTGCGCAAAATACTTGCTTTAGAAAAGAAACCTTTAGGTGAAAAAGGCTCAGTGATTCTTGTTTTTCGTAAAAATACTGACTTGCTTTTGAAATAGGACATATAGCTGATATTCGTTACCGTCGGTCGATCGCTTACCACCTGCAGACTGTTTGTGAGCGTGCATTTCTGTCACTGTTCAGGAGGAGCTTCTGTTAATGAAAGAGAAAATATTTTTAAAAAATTGTCAGCATTAAACATTTGAGGCAATGTGTTTAGTGTGCAGCTGATACTTAACATTTATCGAAATTTGTCTTCGTTTTCTCTTGGTAATCAAATGAATGCAAACCTCCTCTCAGGCTGATTGCTGAGGGTCAGGATGGAGGGAGATTCATAAAGTGTGTGTGTGTGTGTGTGTGTGTGTGTGTGTGTGTGTGTGTGTGTGTGTTGAATGGAGTCTCTCTATCCTCTCCTCGATCCAGGAGGAGGAGGAAAGTTGCGCCCGTTGGCCGCTGCGGGGGCACCATCATCATATAAAACTGGATGAATGCGGTATTTGTGTGTGCACGCCTCAGCGACTTGTCACACACACACACACACACACACACACACACACACACACACACACACAAATGCAGCAAAAAAGGACGCGTGGATGCTTCGATGTACTCCGGTCAGATACAATATTTAATGGCATTACCCCTTACCCCGTTACCCTTACACCCCTTTAAGTTCAGCCCAGATCAGGTACCTTTTGAGATGGTGAGAAAGAGCTCAGGTACAGAAATGTCTGCACTTCTTGAGCTATTAGAGCATCTTTTCAAATGCCCCGAAGATCCCAATCAAGGCTGGACAATCATGCATATTTATGTATTTGCTTCAAATAGGCTACTGTTCAAAGGCAGCACAGCAGATCAAGATACTAATGCATTTGTTGAGATTTCCAAAGATCTAGTAACTAAACTAGGGAATGCGGATTCCCCGGACTACATATGCCACTACCACCTACCCCAAATTACCACAGTATGTAATTAAAGCACCTTAGGGCCCACTTGATTAAATTAAAAGAAAGACATGGCATAACTCATAATGACATTCTGGAATAAACACGGAACGCATAGTATAAGAAATCTCAAGGCTAAACTGTTTCATTCATCTAGTAATGAGATGTGGATGAAGAGTGAAAGGAGGGCAATCATGTGAGCAGAACACTGTTCCTGGCAGTAGTTGATGATGACATGATCTGCAGATGACCTTTTTAATGAAGTTTCGCATTGCTGTGTTTGCTGTGGATGTGTTTGTATGTGTGATTTGGATGGAGGTAGGGGGCAGTCAGTTCATACCTCTGTGTCTCAGGGGATCTGATCTACATAGCTTAGCCCTGAAAGAAAATGTCCATTCGCCACTCATCAGTGTGATCTTCTTTTTGCTCATCACACACCTCTATCCTTTTTAACCAACATTTTTCTACTTTCCTTCTCATATACCAGTTCTGTGCATGGCAGGGAGCTAGTTTGTAAATTATAGATTTGTTGGTGACTCATGCTGTGGTCCTGTTGTTTCACCTCACTCTCCACTCGGTTTTTATTTATTTGTTTTTACGTTTTTATTTATTTCTTTTGGAAGTTTCTCTTGTGTAAAGCAGGGAAGTTCTACTTTAAACTGTTTTTGTGCCACTGGGTTTGGTCCTTGTGAATAATCCTCCAAATGTAACACTATGAACACTGATCTGAGCTCAATATAAACTCCAGCCTGTTCCTTCTTAACAATTTACCAGCATTCTTGAGATATTTTCTTTCTCCCCAGACACGAGAGCACTGGTTATTCTACTCATATCTGTGTTGTTACTAATAAACGGACAAGCCATGACTTACTACTAACCACTTTTTTAAATTGGTCATATGGAAACGGGACCTATCTAAGGGTTTTAAGTGGTAAAGTGAAGATTATGTATTGTTGAATCAGTGGTATAGAAACACTGCTGAATGTACCATATTTTAAGATCTAATTACACTCGAATCGTGGCGATGAAGAAACAATTAGAGGATTTTAAATATGCGTCTTTCTTTCCTGAGACAGCACAAAATAAATTAAGTATTGACAGAGCTACAGAGAGGGCACAGGGATTTTCACTGAGCTAATTTGTCTTTAATATTTAAGATAAAAGTGGTTCAAGTTTACATTTGCAAGTTGTTGGTGCTTACAGATCCAGGCCACGATATACAAGAATAGAGATTCAGTTAGTTATTATTTTTTTTTATTAAATAAACCAAATCAACCCAAAGTAAAGTAGGGGGGAAACATAAACAGACACATATCAAGGTTATCCACTCATGCAAAACACCACTACATGCTGTGTTTATTACAGCTACAAAACACTTTTACGTTTGTGGGGAACCTATGAACAGTAGGAGTAAGAGTATAAACTATAATTCCTCTTCTCTGGCTTTAATAGTTTGATGCTGAGATTCTGCTTCAACATTTGGAAGCTCCTGGGCTCTAGGATGTGCTGAAGCTCATGTCGCTTCTTTTATCTTTTTGAATTTATTAATTGCATGGATTGTGAAATAAAACAGTCAGTCTGCATGCTTAAAAACAGAAGGTACAGACAGGATGTATCAAAATGTGAAACTCATCAGAAGTGATCATTTACACATTGACATGATATATGAATGGAGCCAGAGAGTCACAATTCCACCAACAGACCCATCCCTATAAAATATTCTGAGATGGAGCAAGCTGTTCCTGCTCAAATGAAGTAGACACGAAGGTGCACCAGGGATGGCCGAGGGGATAAACATGGTGTGCAGCAAAACAGAATACTGTTTTGTGCGACTTCTTTGTGGGAACCTTGTTTATGGCAGGTGCTGCTGAAAACGGCGCAATGGAGTGAGAAGACAATTGAGCCTTGTAACATCTCAGGAGTCCAATTTTTGTTTAAAGAGTTGGAGAACCTTGTCTGTAGCACAGAATTGCACAGGAGGTCTCAGGAGGACCCAGATTTGTTGAAGTACCTTTTAACTGCAAACTTGTCATCTGCACCATGTATTGCCACTTCTCTTCTTAATGTTGGAACCATTGGTTAGTCATATGTGCATGCTGTAATCCAGAAGTTACAGTTGAATGTGGAATAACTAGGAGCAGATTTCACAAAATGACCTGTTGCAACAGTGGCACCCTTTTACAATACTACAATCGAACTCAGTGAGTTCTTTATTGTGACTCATTCTTGTTTGTAAAGGTAGACTGCATAGCTAGGTGCACACCTAGTAGGACTGAAAAAGCCCGAATTAAAAAAATAATAGGTGTGGTCCAATAGCTATATTTTTCTATATAGTTGAACTATCATAATGTCCTGCACTGATAATGTATTATCATGTTGTGCAAAATCTAAGAGAGTCAACAAGAGTCCCCCATTATGTGAGACTATGTACTCTACTGTCCTACTTATGTCATGTGACAAGAAACTGTAATAACTAAGGAAATGTCTGAGAAATTCGTCAAGGTTTGTCTTTTACCTTGTTAAAGGATATAATTTAACCTTAAATTCACCACACACTTTAAACCTTAATCAAATTGTAATAAAAAGGTACATTTGCATACAGAAGTAAAATCTATAAATAAATAAAAAATATTCATACATAAGAGTTGAATGCTTGTCTGCTGGTGTCAGAAATTATGTGCTGTCCACTGTTGCACACACCTCGTAGTTCAGATATTAAACACTTTTTTCCTCTTGACATCAAAAAACAATGATTACACAAGAGCCTTTTCATTAAAAGAGAATGTGAAGATCCAGAGTTCACATGAGTAACCGGTGAACTGGGATTAAGAAGGTCTTGGTTACGTGCACGCTGGGTCACCCTTAAAATTTTAATAAACAAAATAAAAATGTACATTTTTTTTTTTTTTTTTTTTTTTGGCCTGTCCCGTTTGGCTCTTTTGCCATCAGAATTGTTGTCTAAAGGCAAAGAAAGATGCCCAACGGATTTACTTTACCAAACTGACCATCCCAGCCTTGCCGTAATGGTCCATTTGATTCACCTTTTATTGTTTATTTTATTTTCACTTACTGAATACGGGACAGACTTGACTGGGGGAAAGAAGGGGAGAAAGAAAGAGGGAAAGAGAAACAGCTGAGAAGAGGGACGGGGGAGAAGGGCAAAAGACAAAAACCAACAGAACGGGCAGAGAAAAAAAAATGCATATATCAATCACCTGGATCACCTGCTGAGAAAGAAAAAAGAAAGCAAGCAGAAGAGAACAAGAGTAATAGAATAAACAACATCACAATGATATATGGGAATATGACAGTAAATACTAAATGTTAAACATTATTGTGCAGCACATAAGATCAACAGAACACAGTGTGCTTTGAGGTAGGAGCCAAAAAGGGTGTAGTTTGTGGGTGTGATCACCCGTGTGTACACCTGTGAGCATGGACGCGCTTGCTGACGGACGTGGGTTACTGACCTGGTAGCCTGGCTGGCCCTGGGTGGGTCTGGGATGGGCATGAGGTTCTGGGGGCGCTCCGTCTCTGGGCTGGGACCCGGACCGGGCCTCGGGGGCTTGGGTCCTGGTTGGTGTGTTGCCGGGGTTGTGGGCGGGTGGGTGCATGGGGGCCCAGCCCTGGAGCAGGGTGCCGCCGGTGCGTCGAGCCACCTGGGGGGCTCTTCAACTGGTGGGGGAGATTGTCACATCTTGCAGGAGCTTTCCTCTCCTCAGGAGCTCCCTCTGCAGGAGGGGGAGATACAGGAGAGGTGGAGGAAGATCTCAGCCTGGGTGTTTATTGTCTTATGTAGTCTGGAAGATGAGTGGATGGTGGGGTGGGTGCAGTTTTCTCTGTGGTGGGGTTGGGTGGACTGTCCCGGGCTCTGTGGGGCCGGGCGGCGCTGCTGCACTGGGCCCGGTCTGGATGGGCCTGGGCCCCCTTTCCCTGGCGGGTCGCGGAGTATGGGGGTGCCTACTGGGGTCAGCGGGGGAGCTGGCCCCAGGGAGGGGTCACTTGCCCCTCCCTTCCTTCCCTCCCCATCTCCAGCTGCCTCCCTCTTCCCGCTCCACCACAACCACCCACACATGCAGGGCCTTGGAGTAGGGGTATGTCACCAGGGTGCAGAGGAGGCTACCCCCCCCCCCCCCCCCCCCCTCTGTCCCCTTCTGGCTGCCTCTGCCTCAATTTTATCCCACAACTTAGACATTCACATTACTCACACTCTCATTACACATACATATAGGATCTTGGGGGTGGGCACGATACACGGAGTCCAAAGTACCATCAGGGTGTACACCCCACCCCTGGCATCGTTGCCCACCTCTCAATTTTAAATACACGTAGACATTGAGGGCTAGCAGGAGGGACCATGCGCTTACCTGCTGCTCTCTGGCAGGTAGCTCCAAGCCCTCCTGGGTTTTAATTGCACCTTAGAACACACATGCATCAACATTACAATGAGCGGGTGGAGGGAGGTTTGGAGTCTTCTCTCACCCCCGTTCTCTGCGACCTGCTGGAGCAGGGGGGCTAGGAGGAGGAGTTGGCCGTCCGACTGCGGTCTGGAGTGTGGAGCCTTCCTGCTGCTGCGGAGTCGGGGCGGTCTGCCTCCCCCCACCGCAGGGAAAAGGGAAACACCACCTGGGTCTGGGTGCAGTTCCCCCCTCCAGGGGCGGGGGCACCTAGACCCGGTTTGTAGAGTACGCTTGGGGAGTGTGATCGTGTGTACAACGTCTCTTTATGTCTGTCTCCACGTTGGTTGAGTGTGGAGTAAGTGCATATGAGAGCATGAGGGTGGGAATGGATGTTTGTATCTGTGTGTGCCTGTATGTCTGTGTCTATATGTCAGGTTGGGTGTCAGGCGCCACCTCTCTGGGGACATCTCAGGCCCTCCAAGGTTTGGAGGCCTATCTCCCCCTACCACCACTTCCCCTGCCAGTGGCGGACCCCCTCAGACATCAGTGCGTTGGTGGTTCTTTGTGTCCGGGGATGGGCGTCCAGGTACACACCGGCTCACTCCTTGGCGGCCGCTTATCGGGGCCTGGAGCCTGGGGCTCGCTCGGGCCACTTCGGAGGTGGGGTGCCCCCGGCCTCTCGGCCTGGGGCTCGGTCACTCAGGCGCAGCTGGCTGCCGGCGGAGCTCACGGGCGCGTCACTGCAACTCCCCCTGGCTTCTGCTCCGCGGCTGCTGAGTGAGCCCTCATCTGGGACTCTCCTCAGCTCTTTCCGGGACAGTGGCGCAGCTGCCCCTCTGTTGGTCTTCCTTGGTCTCTTGTGTTCTGGGGGCCTCTGGATGTCTGGAGTTTTGATCTCCTCCACACCTGCTTCACGCCCTGGAGGACGGGGCTGTGGCCCCCCCATACCCTCTAGTAGATTATTACATGAAGGAACCTTTTAAAAAAAAAAAAAAATGTACATTATATTACATTTTTTTCTAATACACACAACATGCTTTTTTACTTTAGATGTGAAAAAACGATATAAACTTGATGTTGTTCTTTTTTTCCCCAGACGTTTCAGGCAGTGCTTCCTGTAATGTAGGGGATTTTTAAGACACTGAGAGCTAGCCTCTAGATAGGTCAAAATGGACTCAAATGAACTCTAGCTCATTTACACTCATTTCTAGTACTTGAAACTCCACCAAAACCAGATAGAGATGAACCACATCTACATGGCCACTTCTTCCTTGCAATTTGTGAGGTTTATGCAAGAAAAATGTCAGAAAAATGTAATAAATAGCAGTTAGAGGACAAATAACAAATATGTCTATTCATTTTTACATCAAGTAGTTTTTTAATGTGACCACCTTTACAGTCAGTTTCATTAAAAGCTATATGTAATGCACATATAATGTTCAGTAGAACGCAACATGACTTCCTACCAGTCACATGATTTGCAGGAAGTAGTGTTGCAGGGTGACATTTGTTGAACGTGTCAAATAACTGAATCACCATATGACTTCACACCCATCTACATTTCTGTGTAAGAAGCCAGCATGCAAAAAAAAACTGAAGCAGAATTGAAATAATTATTTTTATTCTCAGTCTGGCCAAAATGAGTCACTGCTTTAATGAGAATTTCTGGTATAAATGGTGATTAACGCGCTGATATGCAACAATGGACTGTGCGAAGATACCATAGCATTAAATTTAAGTATATGCTATACTCTACCTTTCTCTGATTTTGTCAGTAAGGAGAACCCTCGAATAATAATGGGCAGGGACAAAACATTCATTTGACAGAAAGGTCTATATAGGCACATTGGTGAACTCTTTTTCTTGCTTTCTTTGCTGTGTGAGCCCAGCTGAACGAGCTGAACAGGTGTAGAAAATGTAAATGTCATTGTGATACAGACAATAAAGTGTTTTGCTTTTGCCACAAAACCATCATCCTACACTTAACACTACTTTTGAAGAGTATAGCAGTTAGGAAACCATAATAATAGTCTTAAAAAGAAACAGCCCGATGTTGGAAACCAAACTGTGGGATTAACTGTGGGAATCCAACTCAAACTGCAAATTAAATATTGAAACAGAGCCAAATATCTTCCAACTGGATGTGCTTCCAAGTGAGAAACAAACTGCTAGCTACTATATTGTGAACATGTTGCAACTACTTGTCTAATGTTACTGCATTATTAAAATGATGAATGTAATATGTCAGGATTTGTTTGGTAGCTGTATGCAGTGGTTGAAAGTACTCTGTTTTATGTTTCTCTGAGCTTATCTGTACTAAAACATTTGTTTTGAGATTAGAAAGTCTGAAACGAGTAAACCGGCATTTTCATTTGTTACTCACTGGTTTAGTGATGTTGAGCTGAGGGGTGGTGTGTGGGGGATGGCTCAATGCAGCAGCATTCTACTGTAGCCTTCTTTTGCTTTTCTGGGAGGTTTTTCTTTGTAAACAAGTGCTTCTTGTTACTGTATACCCAGTGTCCCTAGAAATCCCATTCAAACTAAATTGTTCTTCAAAACAAGAATTATTTGTGCCAAGAGTAACAGTCAGAACTGAATAGCTATGTATTGTGTAGTAAGTAGAATGTAGCAGTGTAACAATTTTATAAACAGTCTAAAATTGTGATTTAAACATTCACAATTTTTTACCGAGGTTTTAAGCTCCCTGTGATTATCAGTGTGGAGCTGGTAATGCCTAGTTAAATTATGTTGGTCAGATAAAAGCTGTAATATTAAGATGAAAGTTATTTAGACAACAAGTGAAATGGAAATAAATCCATACCTTTATAACATAACAAGAGCTGTTACAAGTCTGTGTCCTGTTGCCTAGTCTTACATTAGATGAGTTAGGTAAATGGAACATAGTTTGTCATTTCTTCAAATTATGAGAAAATGTCATGCCTTTCCAGTCATGACTTTCTTTAATAGATTAATAATCTGCAGATTAGAATATATTATCATTTTAAATTTAGTATGGACACCCAGGTAAATACTTGACACTCAATAGATTTTTACCCCTCAGTTGTAAAAGGCTGATGGGGTACTGTTATTACCCTGTGGGACAGACGAGCAGAGGAGCGGTATGGACACCAAATTTGTGAATGTAATAACTTGAGAATCAGTCGATTTAGGATTTTGAAAACGATACCATACGTGCAGCTATTAAACATCTCAGACGAGCTTGAATCTCAGCGACATAAAGGTCAAAGGCAGAAGTCAAGTTTACTAAAAATGTTATGGATGCGATAACTCAAGAAGGAAGTCACCTAGGTTTGTCAAATTGATACCATAGGAACAACTCCTTAAAATCTTGTTTGAGCCAAGGCCCAGGTGACATTGATTTCAAGGTCTAGGTCAGAGCTCATGTTTTCTGAAAAACACAAAAAAATGGGAGTTTAGTTAAAAGTTTACATTTTAAGACAAACACTGTTTAGACTTAAATATTTTCGTTATCTTGTTAAATGAACACTGTCAATTAACATTACACTGATAACACCCCTGATAACATTTCCTGTCTCACGCCAACATTGGCATTGTTATTTCATTAATTAGACATCGCTCTTAGCCACTACCTTACCTGATTACAGATGGCTGATTTTGCTGTTGGTTATTGGTCGCGAACAGTTAAACAGCTAATATTAATATATTTGCCAGTCGCGATAACGTTTATGATAACCGTTCATTAAAATGTAATTGTTCTTGTTGAAATGGGAGCTTTACTGATATCTTGATATCGCTCATAAAATGTTGTAAGGTGTTCTGAACATCAACGGATTATCTGCCAGTGAGTGGAGTGGGTGTCTGTCTGCAACTCTATGCAATGGTATACATACATATGTGAAAGTAAAATCTTAATTCTGAAACAGTAAAAGCTTCTGGTGTTACAGTGTCAACTAAATTCTTTGGCCAGTAAATAAATGTAGATGTAGATATGGATCCAAAAACATCTGAAAAAAATATACTTGCTCATGAACAGTGTAGTTATATAATATACTGTAAATATACTGTATATATAGATAAACTCATATTCAGGCCGTTTTCAATTATTGGGGAAAAAAAATCCAGATATAAATAGATGCAATCAAAGGAGAACATAAAAAATCACGTATTAACTCAGCTGTGCTACATTGCTAACAATAAATAAACTTAAAAAAAAGTTTTTTTAAAGAAAAAAAAAAGAAGTGCAGTACTGCCTCAATAAAGTGGGCATTGATGCTCATACAGCTGATGGACCAAGTGTGTAACTTGACCATTCCTAAGTGATAGTGTGACAGTTGTTTGGCTCTATAATCTGTTTATACACTGGAAACTACCATTTGACTGAGAAATGTTTTTGGTAACAAGAGTCAGTACTTTCATCTGCTGCTTAAACTGAACATTTTTTGACTGCTCTTGTTGATATCGTGTATTTTACAATAAGGTATGCTATTGTATTATGACATCAGTGTCTTTCTTTATTTTTTGTTGTAAGGTATGGTACATAAGTGTTTGGAACTGTGAAGTCTTGCATTGTGCATTGCATTGTGCAAGTAAACAGTCAACTGTGCACCGTGCGAGGATGGCACTGCTTCAGAAGCATAAAAAGAATTTGTGGTGTTATCTGCCTTTGGGGGAACGTGCTTTTGACACAGTTTGCAGTATATGTCACTCTGCTTCTTTGTTGGACTTTAAATAGCCTGGGTCTGTGTCCCTCAGGGTGTCATGTCTGTTGTTCAAGTTTTCCATTGTCTTCACATTTGCCATCATCTTTTACCTTCCTCACATTGCTAACATACTAGTGCGTACGTCTGGAGTAGCCCATGCACCTGCACATGTGCTGCTGCCGGCTGCTCTTCCTACGCCATGTGTGTCAATCTAATCTGACGTGACTCCAAGTCTGTTCCAACCACATGATTGGTTTGGCAGGAAGCTATTCTTATTGTTACTGCCCTTTTAAATTGTCTGTCAAAACATGGATGAGATGAATTCTGTCCATTTCACATTGACCATGACTCATATTACAACTGAGGAAAGGTTTTTAGTTATTAGCGGTAGTTATCTTTATCATATTATTGCTCAGCCCTAGTTGACACCCATCTTATCTGGGTTATCAGTGGTCATATTATCTTTGAATGGTCTGCTACAGGATAATCCAACTGCATGTCAACAGGTGTGACCATTAACAAAACAATTCTGCGTCGCACAGGCACACGGTTTTATGCAAAGTGACCCACTGAACTGTCATTTAGTGCTCATGATTAGCTTTTCGTCACTCTGCCCTGGCCCTTGCTCTTAGGTTATGAGAGCCTTTTGCTAGCATTCTGAAATGACTTCGTACAGACGCTGTGGTGAAAGCCGATAATCATTGGCTGTGTTTACATAATTTTTTTTCTCCCAGATTTAATAACTGTGACAGTCCCTGCTGAATTATCTGCAAGTGCTGAATAATACTTTTTTATGCTACAGTGCAAGCAGCTTGAAAGACTCGACACAGTATCCTCCAGGACTTCTTGAAAAATAAATAAACTATTTCCATAGTGTTGATGTGAAGCCAAGTTGATGAATTATGAGATGATGGCTTTGCTCTTTTTTGTCTTACATTTGCCCCAGAGGGTGTCACTTTTAGAGTCTTCAAGTCCTTTCACACATTTGTATTAGCTGAAAGCTCACCTGAGGATGAAGCTGAAAAGAACAGACTGTGCTGGCAGGCTGATAGGGCTGTTAAGGTTAAGGCTGTTACATGGCCAGGGAGTGTGTCTTTGTATGTGCATGAGTGTGCCTATGTGCAGGCATGCATTACTCAGACTAGAGGTTTGTAGAGAAACAACAGTAGAAGTGGAGCAACGTTAATGGATAGCTGTACTTCCAAGAGACAAAGCTACTGAAGTCTTCTCTTCTCATCTCTTCTCTTCTCTTCTCTTCTCTTCTCTTCTCTTCTCTTCTCTTCTCTTCTCTTCTCTTCTCACACACAGACACAGACACACAGACACACACACACACACACACACACACACACACACACACACACACACACACACACATTCGCCTACCAATGGCAGTGGAGATGTTATGGCAGGTGGTCATCTGTTAACAGCAACCAGCTCCTTAAGGGTCTCTGTGGAACCTCAGGGACTCGAGAGAGGAAGGTTTTTCAAATGTGCTCCTCAAACTAACTGGCTACAGTAATTATGTCTTTGAAGTAGACTTGAACTCTCACCAAGTGTAACACAGGTTGGAAAGATGAGTCGAGTGATTAAGAGAGGTAATGGATACTGGGGAGGGTGAATGTAAAAGGTTAGGAATGAGGTATAATGATCTAACCTGCACAGGTTCCTTGTGATTTGGGTGCATAATTGTGTGTCCTTTTATGTGTGATTGTGCTTTAAGTTGAATGTGTGTGTGTGTGCGTGTGTGTGTGAAAGCTTTCAGGAGGCAGCCTGTACTTGCCTGTGCCTCTGTCCTGAAGGGATACATCTCACGCTGAGCCAGTGTGGTGGTGAGGAAAGCCAGTTTCACGCCAACCTACTGCTTTCCCCATTGACCCCAACCCCTTGCAACCACGCAAAACATGTCTGCCAGGTGAAGCAAACAGAGTAGGGAGAACTCAGCTCTTCCACCACCCACACAGATAACACCGGTCACTTTCCATTTTATCCCTGCTGTGGTACTCATGGCACCAAGCCGCTTAGTATGGACGCCTACTGTTAGACTTTGTGACCGAGAGAAAATTTCCACACATTGATTATTCTCTGTCTAGGTGACTGAATTGAATACAATGCAGGCCGATGAATGCTTAATGCACACATAATTCATGTAAGGTTATTAGGCTGTGTGTGTGTGTGTGTGTGTGTGTTTGGCAGGGCACATTGGACTGCTGTAAGAGGCCGCTGCCTTCAGGGAATACCACTGCCATGAAGGATGTGCATGGTCTGCAGCAGCATTTGTGTGGGTGGTATGTGTGTAACATTGAAGGTTTCTAATCAGAACATCGCTCTAACATCATACTGGATGATCTTCAAATTCTATAAATCCAAGCACATATACACACTTAATTTCATAGACATACAAAAGTGTTTTCTCCACTCACATTGTCTACATGAATGGATGTTGACGCGTCACTATTTCATAATTTGCATCTAATTTATATATAACTGTTGCTGCGATAAAGATGACATCTAAGGTGTGCAAAACACCTGACCAGAGAGGACATGAAAATGTTTTTGATTCCTTCTGAAATTGTAAACAGATGAAAAATGGAAAAACTGTTAGTTCACCGGGCAGTCTCAACATTAGTATGAATGGATCGAGCTACTTATGGCAGCACATTGACAAAGTTACAAAGAACAAAAAAAAAATAACCAATGAAATGAAGCACACAGTAAATTTGCAGTGAATACTTTGAAGGGTGAATTTCACAAAATAGTATAAGTAATTGTGTAAACTTACAACAAAAGTCCACAAAATACAAGAAATGTAAGCTTTGTTATTTAAGCTTTCCTACACTTCAACATGTGGGCCTTGACCTGCTCTAGAAAACATCGCTAACCCTCCATCTGAAACATACATCAGTTCTGCAAAAGTTCTTTCAGGTTTTATACATCCTGCCTTTGTCTCACAGAAATACTTGAAATGACCAATTACTATTAATACTTCATTGCTTGGTGGTAACATGTTTTAATATGTTAAAATTATGTGCCCAGCAAAACAATCCCAGTAAAATTCTTCTTGAAATTCCTGTAGTTCAAATGATATATAAAACAAAGTCTTGTTTAGGGAGCGCATTACAATCCAAAATCTGTAAGCCTTACCGCAAGCCATCTCTTTATAGTATATCATAAATACATGGATATACAATGTATTTAACAGATTACATGCCACTTTACAATCCTAGGCATTTTCATTTATTTCTTGGAGAACAGGGTGTTTCCTGAAGTGGAGAGGGGAAAGGGTTTAGTTGATTTTATCAGAGTAGATTGAGCATGTGACAACATTTTCTAATGTGAGTAGAAAGAAAGGGGGGGGGGCAATGAAAGCTGTTTGATGAGAAGGTAAAGAAAGGAAGAGAAGTCGAACATGGTGAACACATGGACACATCCTCTCAGTACTCCTATACCTTACTGTTCCGTAGGCTAGCATGTGTGTATTTTTTTGTGTGTGCTTGCGTGGACCGTGTGTGCGAAGTGCCCTAGGCTCTGTGCTGGAGTTTAACTCTGTTCGTGAGAGCCAAGGGCACACAGCACACTGATCCAGACTGACAGGCCAGCACACAGGCTACATTCCCTAGTCAACAGCCTGAACAACAGCCAGTCAGCCTTGTTCACGAGTAGGCTGCCTCGAGACACGACAGTCAGCAGGCTAGGTTTTTTTTTATATGAAACCAGCACAGTATCCATCATGATTTCAGCATTTCTGTCCAGTGCCAATAATGAAAGATAAGAGAATGGACATTTAAGTGTAGAGTATCAAACTCAAAGCAGAGAAGTAGAAAGTTGTCTGCTTATAGTCTTCCGTGATATTTCCCCAGTCTTACCTATAGCGTAGATTTATTCAGAGGTTTTGTAAAAAATGTAAATGCTAATTGCTGCAAATGTTGCAATTATTGTCTTAAAATATCTTGAGAAATGCTGTAATAATTACCCAGTACCAGTTTTCTCATCTGACAGTGAGATTGAGAGATAAGATCAATACAGCAAGTGTAAAAATAAGGACATTTTATTGCAGTTAGCTAAAACATAATGAAAATATTTAAAAATATAAAGAATGGTAAATATTCTGAAATATGTAAAAATATGTATAACAAAAAAATACTATGAAGTGTAGTTGCAAAAGCGACCTGTGGAATTAAGATTTTTCTAGCTAGTACGAGCGCTGTATTTCATATTTTGGGCTAAACAGCTGAGGAAAGACTGCGAAATCTACATGAAAACTATGAGAACATGTCCATGGTGTCCTTGATTCTACAGCATCATGCATAATAAGGATACAGTAGCTGAAAAACTGAAGCGTAGTTCAGTATTCTGTTGTCACAGAGGTAGCTGTGCTGCTCGTGCTTTCTCCTTTCTCTTGGCCTGCCTAGCCGTCTTTATAAACTATATTTGTAAAATGTCCATATTATTGTAATCATGTACCGTATATTCTGAAAAATTAAAACCCAGAGTGCAAATCACCAGCACCAGATTCAATATCTTTCACACACGCTTGGTTGTACATACAGGCATCATAATTTTTAAAGTGACTAGTTCTCTCAGACCACTGAGAAGTTGAATCTCTCCTGCAAGCTAAGCACATCCCTCAAATAGTCATAAGCACCTCTTCAATAAATCCCTTCCACAATCCCTGATGTGTGTGCACCTGTGTGTGTGGTTGCCACATACATAGGTGAGATGAGATGCTTAAAATAGGACAGACAAAGGGATAGAGGGATGGCTAAAATGCTGTGATGTTGTGAGGATTTATCACACAAGAGCAGCTAGAGGAGAGATGGATGGATGGACGATGGAAAATAGAAGGTGGATATGGATGAGACTGACTAAAGCATAGGCTGATGGAGTGTTTAGCTGAATGACTGACTAAGCCATAAGTCTCCTGTGAGCCCTATGCTTCTCTCTCACTCCCCCCCCCCTTGATCTGTTCTCTTGCTCTCTCTGCCTCTCTTTAAAATAACACTATGTTCTGTGTGGTGACAAGCCAGGATAAAATGATTGGCCCTTAGTTTTCCCCCGACTGCCCTCTCAGATAATCACTACACCTACTGGCTGCCTCCACATGCTGACTCTACTTTATTAAAGGCAATCTGTCAATGCATTATCTTACTGTGGTTAGGTGTCACTGCTTTGACCAGGGGTGGGTTTTAAAAAAATCCATCTATGTACTTCCTTTAATTTTGTACTCCATATACATCTCTGATTTTTTGTCATTTAGTCAGCGAGCAACAGGCAATCAAGTGGGTTATAAGCAATTAACTTGGCAACATCTCAGCCCTATTTACCAACGCAATTTGAAGGCAGACTTCGAGTGATGTGACGAACGAGTGAAATATGCAAATGACAAAAACTCCACTAGCACCTTACAGATAATTTAAGCAGACTGACATTCAGCAATTTTAATTGACAGTGTGTTTATTGAAAAAGAAAGCTGGCGTATGCTACTCAAATCATTCTTTTGCAGAGCAGCACTTTGGGGGTTGAAAAAACAATTCTCCAGTCACAAATCTGGAGATTTATATCATGCGCAAAATGTTGATGTAGAAGAACATTTATGAACAGTACTTTGAAAAAGTCATGAGATACCCCTCATTTCTTTATATTTTATTGGGAAATGGGTGCAGTGATTTATTGAAGAATGTGCAAACGACTACAGGAACAGGGTATACGCTTGTATATGTCAAACAAGCTTAAATGTAAATATTTCTATATAACCTAAACTCTCATATTCAAGCGTTCTTAGAATTTCTTTAATTAATCTTCAGGAAATGTTCTCTGAACATTCAAAGCACTTTTTTGGATGTTAGGTGCCTCAGCGCTTCAATTGAGGACCAGACTCTGGGAAGCTAATTCATGACTAAAAGTGTTCCTTTATCTGTTCAGTTGTATCCTTTTTACTAAGTGTGTTTAGAATCACTGATATGATGACAAATCAAGGCATTGCCAGCCAGTTTCTCAATGGTATTGCACGGTGGATCAGAATTTCATCTAATTTTGGCAGGACGGACCATGTCTCTTCCTAAACGGGATATATAATTAAGGGGAATACAATTCAAAAACAAACAAATAAATAATACAAGAGTAGGAAAATTCAGTGAGGTGTTTGCGCAGCTTGACCTTTCTTTTATAAACAACAAAAAGGGTTAAAGTCTTTGCCACGGTTATGGTTTCAATTATCATCTTCTGCAAATATTCTCCAAATTAATCCATTCTGAATCTTTATTTATTTAACGAGTCCTTCGGCACAACACATTCTTGATAGAGCTCAGTTATTTATAGCTCTTTTCAAGTATTGGAGTTACTAAACCATGCCATTGGTTGGAGTAGATAACAGTTAGAGGGATGACAAAAAGATCCGGTAGTGCAGCTCCTGTCACTAGCCTATATTTTTATTTTGTAACAATTTCTAAAACACTGAATTTATTCAGCATGACTGCTGGTGAACATATTTCAGTATTTATGAGGCATTATCAAATACTCATCTGTGGTCTGATAAGAGAAACAAACACAAAGTAAATGAGATTTGTGAATTGGACTGTTATAATGTTGGAAATTGGATTGCAGAGACCGGGGAGATGAACGTAAGTTTAATTGGATATCAATTTCCCTTCTTTGCTTTTCTTCTTCTTGACTTTTCTCTAATAAATGGTTTTTAATCCATGAACTGCTTACAGCCTGATCTGATCTCCAGTGGGCCAGGCTAGTAAAACCAATGCATGATAATGTAGTGTAAAAATATGCAGGTAAATTCTGAAAATCTTCACATGTACTGAACCTTTTTATATAATAGTTGGTGAGCAGCCTGATATCTCTTTAGAAAAATACAAGCAGTTCCAAAAAAAAGTACAAAAGTCAGTCTACTGTCATTCCAAATTAAAACTACTTAATGTAAATCATAAAGCGGTCAGCACAGCTCTTTGGCTTAACTATCTTACTTTGGTATGTGGACCTAGGATGATGTATTTAACAGGGAGAAGGCTGCAAAACTGACAAATGTCAAATCTCCAGCTCAGAGGAAATTAAAAGTTTAGATAATCACGTTTGTGATGTTATCAATTCTTATTGACCTGCAACACAATGAAAGGTTAACAAGTAGGTTAGATTGGATCAGTTGCTTTCCTGTGTTAAAGTGGGAGTGGGGGGGTGAAAGGAATAATCATTATAATGATATAATATAATAATTGTGCTTTTCTACTCTTATCAGCAACTTAAAATGCTGTAGACTTCAAGCCCAAATCACCTATTCACACATATTTATAAGGTACAATTATTGTGTACCCACAGCACTCATACTACTACATACATCTTGTAACAACCCTTACTATGGTGTAGCACCGCTATGGGGTGTCGTCCCGTTATTATAGTAGTTGGAGAGTCTCCTAGTGCGAGTGCAGTGGCAGCCATTACAGCCGAGCATGCTGCTCTCCGTGCATCTGTTTAGAGAGACCGTACCATTGTAATGGGCTGGCGCTGGCGACTACCTAACCTCGGCACATGTATGTATGAATAGTGTGGAGCCATGGAGACCAGGCTTGTATGTTGTTCTGTTAACGCCAAATAAAAGCCTGTTGTTCTATTTAACTAACTGGCCTCCAAGTTGTCCGGCTAACCTCCACACCACATGCCCGCTGAACCTGCTGGCCGCTCCTTCCTCGCCGGGCCGCCGTTACAATATGTAGACATTAATATGTGGCAGCTATTTGCGTGGCGGGCATTGTTTTGTTTATTGATGCTTCAGTTGCATTTGTCTGTGTTAGACCTGAACTGTAGCTCTTCAGTGACTGATTTTACAGTTGTGCTATTATTTTTGCCTTGGTAAGCCTAATTTTCATTTATGTGTTGTTTTTGGTTTAAATATTTAAATTTTTCAGCTTTGAGGCCCTTAAACACCAGACGCGTAAAATTTGTGCAAAAGTTTTGTCTGTTTAAAATATTTTTTGGACATACCTATTTTTAATTCAAACTGACACCATGAATGAATTTGCAAGATTGATTGTTTTGGATTAAGTTAATTTTTTCACATTTTATATGTGAATAAACACATTTTACCAGTCTGACCAATGTATTTGGCAACAAGTGCGATGCTAGTACAAAACATTCACCAGTACTGAATATACAATGATATGGAAATGATAAAATAACACTATTCTATTCTATTCTATTCCAGGTCAGTCAACTGACTGAACGATAGCTCAAACTGTCCCATTGACATCCTGAAATATGTGTGAAAGTACATTTGTTGTGATACAGCATCAACTCCTGGATCCAACCATCAAATTCTCTCTGCTGTTGTCTTCTCTTGAGAATTGGATGAACCGAGAATCTCTTGCTTTTTTTCTTTCTTGCTTTTCTTTTTTAGGAACATCAGGACCAGCTCAATAATGCTTGATGTTAACTTCACTTTTTTGCAGGGTGTCTTTTGAGGACACGTTTTTGGAAAAACATGACATGTACATACTTTAGAGACCAGTTTGCATCTGAAAAATTCAGAATTTCATGTAATTTTATTACAACTTGCTTGGTGTGTAAAGGCCTTTAAGCTTGAGACAACATCCTTCAGGTACACATATGTATGTGCAACCATCAAGACGCACATGTGTCATACAGCTACTCTTCAGAGGACATTATCTTGACTTAAATGCATATTTCATGACCTTAAGATAAACCTAACCCAACCCTAACATTAATGTGAGTCTTCCTACTTCATTTAAAGATTTATGTTACAGTTGTTTTTTGTTCATAGGAGAGATGCGGGTACCCACAATGTGACTGTGTAAACAGATTTGTGTCCTCATGACATGAGTAATACACACACACGGACACACACCACTTTAATGGCTGTCACTGAGCGTCAGTGAAATGGCAGCAGTGTGGCTGCGGGCTGCCGTGGCTGATCTGAGCTCATTAGAACAGCGACTTAGACTGAGGGGATTCAGTGGGGATTTGTTACGCAGCTACAGCACTTTTGCCCCGGCCAGGAGGTGAAATTGGGAGAGATGAAGTGAAGGATGAGGAGCAGGGAAGGATGAGGAGAAGGTAAAGAGGTGAGGTTAAGGGAGGAGACCAAGAGGAAATTGAGAGCAAAGGGAGGAACGTGATGAAAAAGAGACTGGGAAAAGGAAGAAAGAACATTAGTAAGAAGACAACAGAGGAGTTGAAATGGAAGCGGGAAGAGGAGTGATAAGTAGAGGAGTAGGGGAGGACAAGCAAAGAGCAAAAAAGAAAGAAAGGAAGTTAAAATGTGGATAAAAGACAAAAGAATAAAGACATAAATTGAAAAAGTTAGAAAACAAAGTCTCAGAGAGTTGCAGAAGAGAAGAGCAAATATGTGGGGAAAAAAGGAGGTGAAGGCTGGATGATCTTATTAAAGGTGTGAAAAAATGAGAGTTGAGGATGAAAAGTAGGAGTGGATTGAAGAGTACGAGCTAAGAGTGTGCAAACAGATAAGAGGAAAATTTTATTGATCCCTGCAGGGCAAAGTAGCAGCAGAAATGAGTGGAAAAAGCTTGAGAATATAGATGATAAGAGGGGAAATCCAAAGTATAAACCATGTACGACTCACAACTTCAAAACCTGGTCATGTTAAGATAAGATAAGATAAGATAACCTTTATTAGTCCCACACGTGGGAAATTTGTTTTGTCACAGCAGGAAGTGGACAGTGCAAAAGTTATGACGCAAAAATTAGAATACAATAAGAATAAATACAGTACACAGCTGTACATAATAGAATAAAATAATATACTATATACAGTAGAATAAAATAGAATAAAAATATACAATAAGATAAAAATAGAATACGAATGCTATATACAACTGAGTAAAAATACAACGATGCCAGAAAAGATTATTGCACTTAGTGTTATTGCACATGTGTGGATGTGTGTGTTTGTTCAGTTAAAGTCTTTGTTGTGGAGTCTGACAGCAGTGGGGAGGAAAGACCTGCGAAATCTCTCCGTCCCACACCGTGGGTGCCGCAGTCTCCCACTGAAGGAGCTGCTCAGTGCTGTCACAGTCTCCTGCATGGGGTGGGAGACGTTGTCCAACAGGGATGACAGCTTAGCCGCCATTCTCCTGTCACTCACCACCTCCACTGGGTCCAGAGGGCATCCTAGAACAGAGCTGGCCCTTCGGATCACCCTGTTCAGTCTCTTCCTGTCCCCAGCAGAGATGCTGCCGCCCCAGCAGACCACACCATAAAAGATAGCAGAAGCCACCACAGAGTCATAGAAGGTCTTCAGGAGTGGGCCCTCCACCCCAAACGACCTGAGTCTCCGCAGCAGGTACAACCTGCTCTGCCCTTTCCTGTAGAGGGCGTCTGAGTTATGAGTCCAGTCCAGTCTGTTGTTCAGATGAACACCAAGGTACCTGTAGCTGTCCACAGCCTCAATGTCCATACCCTGGATGTTCAGTGGTTGCAGTGGAGAATGCTTGTGCCTGCGGAAGTCTACCACCAGCTCCTTGGTTTTACTGGCGTTGATCTGGAGGTAGTTCAGCTGGCACCAGTCCACAAAGTCTTGAGTCAGTCCTCTGTACTCCTTGTCGTCCCCATCAGTGATGAGGCCGACTATTGCAGAGTCATCAGAGAACTTCTGCAGGAAGCACTGGGTGGAATTGTGGGAGAAGTCTGCAGTGTAGATGGTGAAGAGGAACGGAGCCAGAACCGTTCCCTGTGGGGCCCCCGTATTGCAGACGACCCTGTCCGACACACAGCCCTGAGTCCTCACATACTGTTAAGTAGAAACTAATAAGTGAAAATATCTAAAAATGTATGAGATGGTGCAGCAGAAAGTGATGAAAAGAGACAAAATTATCAATATTAATGTCAGTTTTTGTGTGTATTTTATAGCAGATAGGAATATGAGAGTGTGATAAAAGACTGTTGCATAACAGATAAGAGAGCATATACATATGTACATTAGAGAGAGTGAATAATGTGCTGGTATCCACATTAACAGGTCTGCAGAGGGTCAAGTATGTATAGAAATAAATCAAGGAGAGGAGCAGGCAGGAAAGGGAGGGGAAATTAATCTGAGGATAAAAAAGAAATGGCTATGAAATGAAGAGATGTGAGTGAGTGGAGGATAGTAGGAAGAGGAAATGGAATGAAGACGAGAGGTGAAGATTGAAGAGGGATTTTCCAGTTGGTTACCCGGTCTCGACCACGTGTGAAATTTGCTCTGAACACCCGGTGGCATTCAATCACCACTCAACTGAAGCAACAAGAAAATTAACACAAAAGTAGAGAGGAGGAAATGGAGGGAATTAAAGAAATAACAGGAAAGTGACAGATTTATGACATTTTATAACAGCATTCTTTAAGCACTCCGTCTGCCCAATAAAACATTTATATTCAAAATATACAGACTGGCTGAAAATAGTTTATAAGTCTTTAAGTCAGCTATTGAGTCTGAAATTGTACTTTTTACAGGAATACAAGTGAAATATTCAGCCAGTGAGGTAATTGTATTTTTCATATTAATTTATTTCATTTTCTGAGCAGTCTCATATTTTGAATATTTTATCACTGCACTAGAAAGTATTTTTCTACATTGTTTCAGTAATTTATACTTGTTATTGTAAATGATAACGCGACGAGAAATTGCTGTGAAAACAATTGCAGTTATTTCCTAATTTTTGCAGACAATGTGCTCTGAAGCATGTCAGGATGCTAGTGACTTGGTTTTATAATATATAACCTATTGTTATAATTTAATAGAAAAACAGTTGGGGATTGAAATGCATGTTGCATCGTTTAAACTGCTGTGAATTTATTAAAGTATTAAGTTTGTATTTTATCTTCTTTCTTAAGATTAAAAAAGGCCCTGCAAAGACTTAAATGAACAATAATGCACCTCTTTGACAACTGTTCTGGCAGTTCCATAATCTTAAGAAATAAATGAACTGTATTCATTGACGTTGTCAGAAGTTATGAAAATAAAATGGGTAACCAGTAATTTTATCTACTCTTGGACATTAATCACCATCTGTAGTGAAGTGTTCTGCAATAAGTCCTGCAATAAGTGCAGTAAGACTGACACATAGAATTATATGAAGCGTTTTGAATTTAAAAAATACAGGGGATCTAACTACAGACTAGGGGTGGAGCCGAACCTGAATACAGTATTTGGATAGGCACAAATAACGTGTTTTTTACGAATATTTATTTCAAGCAAATACTTTTAAAAATTTTGTATTCGGTAACAAGGGAAAACTTTATATCAAAAAGCTGAGTTTCCTTATGAGACTATTTTTTTTTGGTCTCAGATTTTTATGGATGGTATACATTTTCTTAGTTTGAATCAATCATAGCGTTGAAGCCAAAAAAAACACCCCTGCATTGCTTGATCCATGAAGGCTCAGAGTCGTTGCTATATTGGAATACTTCTAAGACATAAACTCTGTCCACTGTATTGTGTTTGAGTTCTGTAAGAACTGCTGGAAGTTTAATGTCAATGTAATTTCAATTTTGTTGCCAATGTGGCTGAAATCTATTTTTAGACCAAGTGGGAATAAAATTTGAAACATTTTCTTCATGTCTGTGAAGTTTCTCAGTCATCCAGGTCATCGTAGTCTAAGGACCTTGGAAAGAAAAGCGTCTGGACTTCTTTAAGTTGCTTGAAGACGTTTCACCTCTCATCCGAGAAACTTTTTCAGTTTTAGGGTCAAATGTGCTATCCGAGGGAAACCAACTCTTTAGGCTGTTTTCACACAGGGCTTAAATCTGGGCTCAAATCTTCATATGAACTGGTTTCAGTAGGGCCAGCTATATTGTGTGAACCCTCACTAGCAATAGCAATGCACTCTATAAAATGCATTCGTGTATAACACTGGTCATCTGCCTCTCACCAGCTGCATAAATGGAACGGCATCAGGATGAGTTTCTTTTTAATATATATTTATTTATTTTATGGCTAGAAAGGGAAGAGGCAGAGAGTGTAATTAGTAATGGACAAGTTATTTAAAAAAGTAACTAAATAAATGATTACTTGAATTGAAAAATGACAAGTAACCTCACCAGTCATATCAGGAAACTAACCTGCATATTTCAATGGGTTACTCTGTGTTGTTACAGCAAACACATCCCAAGGTAAACTTTGACAGCTTTTGTCATTTCTTTCTTTCTTTGTCAAGTTCTTCTTTGAACTTACCTAATTGCGTTTCAGCAGGACAAAAATGAACCCAGGAGAGGAGACAAAAGCCTAGAGTGTAAAGACTGTCATCACAATGACAACTATAATCAAACAGAGTACTTAAGAAAAATATAATCTTGTGGCTATAACGATTTTGCTTTAGATTTTGCATTTTATTGTATTTTGATTTAGTCAGCTGAGAGATAGAGATGCACAGTTAACATTGTGTATGCAGCAAACACATATTAGTACGAATCAACATTGCAAAAGCAGAAAATGAACACCAACAGTAATACATTCAGATAAAAACGAGCACAAATTTTATAACACAGCAGGACAAAATTGAAAATACCTTGAATTAAAATTGGTCTTCAAAGAATGAAAAATGAACATGGCTATATATAGAAGAAAAAAACACACAAAAGATTGGATGGAGACAAACAAGCTTCTTAGACGTTAGATTTGATCTGATGACAGGCTAAGCATAAATTGCAGGAGCTATTGGCAGCTGCACATATACACAACATGAAATGAGGCTGGCATGTCTAAGTTGATAGCTGCTGACTGAATTAGCACCTCAAGCACTGATAAATTTCTCTCTGCAATTTAGATGGATTTATAATCCTGCAAATTGCATTAAAATTTTGGCTAGATAGTTGCAAGATCACTGCAGTACCATTGCCACCAAACAAATCAAGTAGATATAACACAGCTGTTTTGAAATAATCACTTCATGTGTTCCTGTCTTTAGTAGTAGAGTTTCCCGTTCTTTCCATGCAGATGCATCAATTACAGATGATGACTGCTCTGTGTTTACCACCCATGAGGGAGACTGTTGTATTTAGTGACAGTGTCATATCATGCTGTCTACTCTCCACACAATGTCAAACTCTGCCTTTATACACACAGATATTTAGTGTGTACCAGCCAGAAGAGATGTGTTGTAAGTGTTGTGTTATGTGCTCGTGACCTCAGGATTCTGGCTACGTGTGTCATAGTCTCAAATGTCCTTTTAAAAAGTTTTTCTTTAGCTTTTTATGAGTTTTGGTGTTTTGTTTTTTACCTAGTTTGTGTGTCTCCTGTTTTTGGCTTTCTCACTGTCTGTCTGCTTGCATTGTCTCATTTGGTAATTGCTTTCTTTGTCTTTAGATGTTAATTTTCTGTCTTTGTCTTCTCTACCATCTTCAGGATTGGTTGGCATCTAATTAGTTTCACCTATATTCTGTTAGTTATTTAGTTTTCTATTAGTTTTTTTTTCTTTTTTTCACTCCCCTGTGTGTGTGTTTTTTTAACCTCTTCCTGCATCAGTTGTTGGGATCTGATTCCTAGTGTATCCTAGTATATCATTTAGTATCTCAGCAACTCCCCTGAAATCCCTTCAGATGATTTGTCTACATATATAAGTTCAGTAACATTGCCTCATAGTTGCCTTGTAATTCACTGTATTTCATTTCAAAAACCCAGTTTTTTAATTCTGTTATTTTTCTGGTTAATTTTTCATTTGGTAGTGTCTATCTTCATATGACATTCACAGAGATATTCATCAGGCAGCTTCTGTAATGCTAAGCAAGACATGAGTTATCGTTTAGGGCAATGTGGAAGTAAAAACTACTGAATTAAGTTCTTGTTGGGATGACTCCAGGCAAGGAAATCCAGAACTAATTTGCTGTAAGTGAAAAATTCCATATAACCTTCGACCGTACAGGCTGACCCACATACAGCCTTTTGTCTAGCAAAAATTCCCTTTGAGACTGATACTACGGTTTAGAGCCTGTTTGTGTGATTTCATACTGAAAATAAGATGATACAGTTGTAGAATAATAATTTGAAGATTTCCAAACACACCGCTTGATCTGATATATTGCTGTGATCTGTGCACAAACACAAAGTTGAATAACTTTCTCCAGTGTGGTGCTAACATGCAATTTTCCTCCTGGCTTTTAACTATTAAGTGTCTGACTTGATGTGTTCATAGCAACTACTACTGAAAGACCATGTGATTGGTTAAACAGTTGTGCTCGTAAACAGTTTCTTTGGAATGTTGAATGACATACACCAATCAACAATGCAGCAGCTCAACTGGATGAACCAGATTCCACCAAAAAGCTTCAACATAATAAGAAGGATTTTGACAAATCAGTGGTTCAAATTCTAAAGTAGTTTCAGACGTCTCTGCTTCTGTAATGACCAGCTCTTAACTTGTTGACTGGTTTATGTGCCCCTCCAGCATTTCATGTGCTCATAATGACAAAGAGTATCATGTCAGTTGTTTCTCTTCAGCCTTGCTGTAAAAATACTTGCAACTAGTTTTATGGACTCATTGACAAAAGAGTGGAACAATCAATGCAACTGCTTTCTTTCAGCGCTGTCACAATGCTCCTGTTGTTTGTCAGCCATTATTGCGTGAATGTTGGATATTTGTTTTACATTTGTTTGCGTACGTGGATTTCTCAGTGCCATTGTCGATAAGCGCTGGTTTATGTAGAAATATGGCTGTTAGGAGGAGGGGCAGGAGGGCTTCTGTCTGCCAGGGTGGTTGTTTGTGCTCTGAGGATGGAGAAGATTGTCAGACTGTCAGCTTTATCGTCATGTATACTGGGAGTTCACAATTCTTGTTCCTCTGCGTGGTTTGACTGGAGACAGGTCCCACGTCTGGGGTATCTTAGTCTGACTCAACAGATGTTTCAAAGGAAAAGTAAAGATCTCCATCCCTGTTTCTGAACTAGCAGATGGGAGACTGAAATAGTGTGACCCTTTAATGCTTCACCTTCACTCCCACATTGTGACCATTCAGCTGACTGCAGCCTGCCTCCCATGAGGCCTCAGAAGAAATAACAGCAGATGCAAACTGTCACATTTGAAGGTTTAAACTGAAAATATAGAGGACCTAAGAAATAACCTCCTTACATTGTGTCATATTCACAGTCTGTTTGTGGGTTGGAAACTAAGTAGTAATAGGAGAAGAATTTTACTGTTTTCAATAATTTTTCATAATTATCTCATGACATACAGACAGCCATGATTTTTTTTTTGTTCTTAATTAGCCATTATGTCTTTGTAAACTCACACATGTTGTCTTACCAGGTTGAACATATTAAACCTTAAAACAAAAGGAAATGCACTCATTTCCAAAGCTAGATTACGTGCTTTACACTTCTTTTCAGGAGATGATTGGCATCATCTTCAGCTGTTTCTTTTAATTATTTTTTAAGCATGTTTTTAGTCTATACAGATCTGTAACTTATTTTTATTAGTTTAACTTACATTTTTCCCCTTTAAAAATATGGCTCTGGTTTGGACAGATGACAAACCACACACAGCCTTACAACGGTCATGAGATTTTACCGCAAATATCTCTAAACACTTGAAAAATTAATGAATTCAGTATTGTCACTTTTTACAATAATTAAATGAGTAAAGAGAAAGGACAAAGCCATGAATAGATAAATATAAAAAAAATATTGAATATTAAAAATTTAAAATATTGAGATTGTTTTTTAGTTTTCTCTGATCCAAAGTATGGGAGTCATATTGTAATGTTCAGCTCCAACAGCCCTCTGTGTTTGCAGCTGCTGTAATTTTCCATCATTATGCAGAAAACGTGGGTATATTCCACTAGTTCCCTTGTTTGACATGATCCAAAGGGACTATTTAGCATGCTTCAGTTTGCTAAAAGTAAAAGAGGTTTAGTAGGCAATTCTTCTGTGTCCCTGAACAAATAACAAAAACTGCTGACTTTTAAAGGCGGCCAACGAAGCAGTTTATCCTCTGGCATCAACATGGCTGCCAGCATAATTTTATACAATGAATATGGATGGTATACAACTGGCCTATGTGTAAGAAAGAAAATAATTCAATCTAGAGTCAGTCCTTTTTTTAAATTATTTTAAATTTTCAGTGTATACGTTAGATTAACTACAAATAATAGTATACTGAATATTAAATGTGGTCATGTGTTGGTAGTTATTAGGATTTCTTTGAAGATGCATGGCTCCAGATATATTGTTTGTTTTGGGTTTTTTTTTAAATAATTAAAAAAAAATTTTTTTAAATGTCTTCAGCAAAATCATTTGGTGTGTGTGTGTGTGTGTTGTTCATAAATCAGAAGGTGATGTTCAGAAAAAAAAAAAGAAGCACTTATCCAATTCACACTCACTGGGGGCATGGGTGTTGACCCTATTCCAGCTGTCATAGGCCAAGAGGTGGGGTACAGCCTGGAAGGTTGCAAGTCCATCACAGGGCTAACACAGAGATAGACACCCATTTTTGCATTCCCGTTTACAGACAGTTTCATATTACCAATTACCCTAACTGTAGCTACTACACATCATTTGACATCATAATGGTGTGGGTCCTTTCAGGAGTTTTTATTCCTTAAGCTGATGAATTAAAGCAAAATTGAGATATAGAAGAAATACATTGACACAGTGAGAGGGCATCAGCTGTATTCAAAAAAAAAAAAAGAAAAGCATTATGCTAACACAATGTTTTCAACAAAATATTCAGTCTTGCAGGATAGTGACAGTAACTGGGGCTGGGTAAGATATTATCAGATATTAATATGTAGGATTGTGCATCAGTCAACTTAGCCTCCTTAGATTTCCTGTTTGTGTATGGACACTTAGGTTCAGGTTCTAGTCTTCCCTCATTGTCGTGTTTCTTCCGTTAATCACAGTTGTACTTGCTTGCATGATCAATCAGTCTTTCATATACAGATATACACATAAACTTTTAGGAGTATAACATGTTAGTGTTTTAGTGAAAATGCAGTTCTGTGTTAATTTTAGCTAGTTTGACAGTTTGCTGTGTGTGTGCAGTTAAACAGGATTACCTCAGTGTATGAAATTGAAGGTGAGCTCATCCAGATGGAACAGTGACTACTAAGAAGTGTGGGAAAGGTAGAAAACCACATAGTGTGAAGGACATACCTTCATGTTCGACAATTTCATGCACACACACAAACACATAGTGGCGTAAAGGGTGAAGTAAAAATTGTGTGTTACCTTGTTTCAGCTGGAATTAATTTGTGTTACTACCATATATCTCATTAGACAGACTTACTGGGAGAATGGTAAAACAGGCAAAGTTTCTGGGGAATGTTAATACAAGGTCTGTGACATGACACAAACTGTAGCCACCTGTATGAAGTTCCTTGCTACATACCCATTTACCATCTCCAAATTTTGCCTCTCCATAACATGTGGTACACTGGCACTAATGATGTCACAATATCCACTTTCATTGAAATGACCTGTGGCTTTGACTGTAAGCCTTGTTGCTGCTGGGATCCAAGTTAAGGTCTGTCTAAATATCAGCCCCTCTCGGTGGGATGGAGTGTCACACAGTCAGTAGTGTATACAATTAAACTCTACATTATAATTTGTTGCCATGCATGCTGATTGATACCTTGTGTGTTGCTCAGGAATGTTATCTCATGTAACCATCCGTGCATATGGGTATGAGACAAATTAAATGGCATGTCTACAATGCTGTGAAGTAAGAAAAATAATTTTGTACATTTAAAATGGTACTGGTTAAAAATGGTCATTGCCTTCTTAGTGTGAATGCTAAAGGTGTGTTTACTGTGTTGCAGGGGACCAACTTTGGACTTGACTCTTCACAGTACAAGTACCTACTAGACCCACTGCACCGCAATCGCTGCTTCTGCCGCTGTACATGGCAATATGGAAACCATCACCACTGACTGGCTTGTCTATCTCCTGAGAAGTGGTGCCTAAAGATGAAATCTTCAGTGTTTTCTTCTTCAGTCCAGTGATTGTTTACAGGACCTTTTTGGGGAATATATTTCCATACTGTGAGGAATATTTCACAGATTTTCTTTCACCAATTTGGAGGAAACTGATGGCTGCTACAGTTCTACTGGATGCTTTGCAGTGCTTTGGTTTTAAAACGGATCATTAGCATCCACAACCCTCATTTGCTCCGGAGTTACCAATTTCCTTATACCTTACTTTTGTATGAATGTCAGTTTTGTGATTGTGTTTGTGTTTGCATCTGCATGGTATAAGTGAGAAAAAGGAAATAAGTAGTTTGTTTCACGAGCAAGAACTGGCCAAAAACAGAGAAAGCAACCAAGTGTAAAACGTGGGACAGCAGCCATGTTCGAGTGGAGGCAGCATTCGAGGATTGGATGTCGGCTACTTCAGAGTGCTACATGTGGGAGCAGAAGCATGGGATATGTAGGTCTAGAAGGTTCCTTAAAGGCTGGCTGGTGGGTATCCACTCTAATATGGCTGGGATTGCTGCTTCTGCAGGCATGTCCAGCTGTTGTGTTAGCTCAGAAACTTGATGAGAATGACCCAATAGTAACCACAGCCAATGGCAAGCTTCGTGGTATCAAGAAGGAGCTGAACAATGAGATCCTGGGTCCTGTCATACAATTTCTGGGCGTTCCATATGCCGCTCCACCTACTGGTGAGCGCCGCTTTCAGCCACCTGAGCCAGCGGCACCATGGCCTGACATTCGCAATGCCACACACTTTGCCCCAGTGTGTCCCCAGAGCATCATCGAGGGCCGTCTGCCAGATGTCATGCTGCCAGTGTGGTTTACCAACAGCATCGATGTGGTGTCTACCTACGTCCAGGACCAGAGCGAGGACTGCCTCTATCTTAACATCTATGTTCCCACTGAGGATGGTGAGTTTGCCTGCAAGCCCAGGGTAGGATGGCTGAGTACAGAGGGAGGTGGGGCAGAGAGAATTAAACCCACAACCTTCTGATAGAGGAAAAAAAAAGTGTTGTTGGGGTGTGTTGTTACTATGTGAGAGTGAATTTCTGTTTCTGTCCTTGTATGTCTGTCATTAGAAGGGAAAGCATGACCTTGTGCATGTTAAATGTGCATGATATTTCTTATACTACATGAATGTGCAAGAGTGACGTGTGAAAGAGAGAACAGTGTGCATACTTTTAATTTCACTCCACATCTGCCTCAATATTTTTTCTTCCACATTCATTCTTTCAGACTTTTTGAACAGATTTTCCTCTCAGCTCCTCTTTTTTCTAATTTCTTTATTTGCCCTGCTCTGCAGGCCCCCCCCCCCCCACTCTCATGTCTGCAGCTCATCATAGCGTATTGTGCTCATCCACAATGGCTACAGTTCATTAAACAAGACAGTTGTTGTCATGATCATCACCGATTGATTTGGCTGACTGGCTGAATGACTGGCTGGCTGGCCGACTGATAGAGTGAATACTGCTCTGATTGAGCTGGTGTTATTCATTCTTTCCCCCTGTCTTTATTTCTCCCTTCCTTCCTCTCCAAGTCTTTTTCAGTCAATCAGCGCTGCGTGAGTGTTCATGTGTGCGTGTGCATGCCAGCTCCTGTGTGCACTGCGCGTCCAGGGGCTCCATGTTATTCTTTAGTTTTCTATTCATTTTACAGTCAAAAGAATATCCAAGGAATGTGCCAGGAAACCGGGCAAGAAAATATGTAGACAAGGAGGTATGTATGATCTGACTCCAACCTATACAATGCCACAGAAAGAAGAACACCCTGCAAACAGGAAGAAAAAAGAAGAGCTATATGTTACAGCATGAGAGAGAGAGAGAGTGAGAGAGAGAGTGAGAGAGAGAGAGAGAGACTGAGATGGAGAGAGAGATGTGAAATCAAGGTCTACAAGTTATTAGAGTCTTTACTCTGCTGGTTTTTAGAATGCTGCAATTAAGAGACTGGGCCTTTTAAAACACTACCTGAAAGTGAATTTAGGGCCAATTTAAAAAACCTTAAGAAGAAAGTGAAAATGTCAGAAGCAGTATTCTCACTGAACACAGCTACTGCATTTCAGAAAGTATAAGTGCGCACATCAGGAAATACTTTTTTGTCATTTGTCAGGTCTTGTAAAGACCCTCTGATATACTCAATGTAATAACAGCAACATACTTGCATCTAAAACCCTGAATAAGACAAGTAATTTGCAGACCTTGTGATGGTGGATTGATGTGAGGTGTGTTGCACCACATCCCCAGTACTCATGTGTGCTCGCCTTGGTCAGCAATAGTGGGGGATTTGATTGGCTGCCAGATCATAGGTCTGGAGGTGTGCAGTAATTATGGCTGATGTGTCGCAAGATAGCAGCATATTAGATCATACACACTGTCACAAACACACATGCACACACTCACAATGATGTAGTTGTATGCAGTGTTAAATAAGATGAGCTCAGGCTGGACCTTGACTGTGTAATCTCCATTAAAAGAAAGCAGAGCTATGTTCTGGTTGGCTCTGGCTACTGTATCAAGCGCTGTTTCATCAAGATAATGTCCTCCACCTCCTCTCTGTCTTTCTCTTTTAGCCTCTCCCTTCTTGGCTGTGTGTGCACTTTTTTTCTGTATAGATATTTTTGAGTCAGAGTGAGTGACAGAGAGAGCAAAAGCGAGAGAGGGGGAGAGATGTGCTGACAGCGTCCTTGATAAGTTCTGGGTGTTAATGTCATTGTCTTGGCAGCAGTCAGCATTATCGCTTATTGTATATTTCCTTTTTTCGTACTAAATAGATACGTGCACATTATAAATTCACTGCTCTTCTTCGCCTCTAACATGTTACACATACAAATACACTGAAAGGAAATGCACTGACAGATTACAGAAGCTTATTTAATGTTCACACACCATGGAAAAATCATAATTCAGAAAACAAGATTTTGTGATTTGATAATAAAGGAAGAATAGCTGTGAAACACAGTGTATTGCACAGAAAAAGAAAAGCAAGATCGCAGAAATGTCCCTTAGTTACAGGAGAAGTTGCTTTCCTTGAGTTTGTTTCTGTGTCTGCAGTTTGCCACCCAGTAACTATGCACAAAGTTGAAAATAACAATAATTATTTTACAGTATACAAGAAGACACATTAATTTAGATATTCAATACATGGAAAAGCCCTAAATAAAAGTGACATGAAGAATACAGATCCTAAGACAATACTCTATGGTCTATAGAATTAAACGGTTTTTTTTAAATATATTTTTTGTTTTTTATATTTATAAAATTGATAAAAGTGAAATTTTAGCCTTACGTAAAAGGCACAGGTCGGAAGCAATTTTTTAGAGACTAAAAAGTGACATTTATCGACCAGAACTTAGTAGTCTTACATCCTAGAGACATCACTTCTGACTGGTAAATTAAGTGTAACTTTTAGAGACTGAAGTGCTCAACTTCATGTTTTAAAATTATATTATCTTTCAGAACAATACATTATCTAAAGCAGTATGCCTCAATTCTGAAAATGTTAGTACATCAATTGCTTACTTGTTTTCCCGAATAACATTTTATGCAAAAAACCCCAAAACAAAACAAGAAAAAAACAATTTTGATAAGAGATGATGCCATGGATATCAGCCGATCCAAGCAATCCATCTAAGTAGATAGTCAGTATTCATGTAGTTCAATCACTGTGACATGGGAAGAAACTGTTGGAATTCAAGTAATTTTACTGTCTAGTGTAATCTGTAAGAAGTCATTATTCTAAAGATTTAATTTCACTATTTACATTTTGTGCATAAACATCTAAACTGAGGTCTGAATGATGGAGGGTCACTCATTTTTCGTCTTCTGCTACTGGCCTGCGATTTACATTTGACTTTTTATTTATTGTTAACCAAACACATCTTCCCCAACTATACCTTTTCTATAGTTTGTCATAAGAATGGGTTTCCCATAATGTTAGCCATATTGAAATCTATTCGCAATTAAATTGAATATAATGAGAATTTTCAAACCCAAGGTACTGAAGAAAAAAAAATGGCTTTATAGTGTCATTAAATGTTGACATTCTTACGTGGCAATAGTTCTCTGTGCACGACTGTGCTGGGCAGTTGAGCCTGGGTTGAACACCAAATCGTGTCTTGCTACTGATGCTAACCACGGACATCCAATTGAAGTCTGCACTTTTCAGATGAATATTTCTAGGCAGAAATGACTAAAATGTACCACACGTTTCATTTCTCAGGAATCATGAACATGTATTGGGATGGTGTTCTTCAGTACATGTGCATGGCTTCTATATTCAGATATTACAATTAAAGTGTGCGTTGTTGAGTTACTAGCCATGCTGTCCAGGCTGGGATATCAGTTTTACAGCATCAGATAATGTTTTCTGGTACATCATTAGAGTCTAATGTCAGTTCCGCAGTGATGGTGGTGGTTTACTTTAAAGAGGCAAAAGCTATTTCAGTGGATACTTTTAGAACTTGAGTCATTATCAGTGACACAGTAGTGCAGTGTACTCAGTGGTGTGTGGGGTGAGTGGATAGATTATGGTGAGTGACTAGGTAATTTCATGGCTAGATGTGTGCAGCCACAGTGATGGATTTTATAACATGTTTGGATAGGAAGTGGAAATGGGGTATTATTAATAAAATCAACTATAATGTCTTCATACAAGTGACATATTGACAGGCAATACACTACAAATATTTTGTGATAAAAAGCACATTTTAGCTCTCAAGTTTTTCCAAAGGAAAATGATCAGGTGCACCTGCAGAATTATAGTGAATATGTGAAACTTAGGATTTCATCTGCATAGGTGAAAATTTGGAGGGCAATCTTACAGCGTTCCCAAATGCTTCAGCATCCACTGATCAATAACTACACGGTTGCTGACAGATCTGTAGATAACTTATGATGCACAAAACACATCATGGAACATATACACTGTTTATTTTTGGTTTTAGTTCCGTAACAGTTTGTATAACACTTATACCTTCAGCTAACATGAAATTCTGATGTGCTTTTGTTAATGGCTGTTCTCCACACCATCATGGAAGACTTCTTAATGGACAAAACAAAGAAAAACTGTATGACTGAGGTGATTAGAAGGAAAGCTAGCGATGGAAAGCTATGAAGACATATGACTGTGTTAAAGAAGATATGGGGTAGTATTAGAAAGACAGACAAAAACAAAGTAAGAGCAGGACACACGCAGCCAAACAATAGAGCAGCGGTGAAAGTGAAGAAGGCAGAGTGTAATTGCTGTGGGATTTGCCTCTTTGTCCACATAAGGACTATTGTACTGTCCTGTGTCACACAGGTTCAAAGAAATCTTCTGTGGTTAAAAGTAGTGCTTTTTGATGTCTCTGGGATGGAGTATGACCATTAAGTTATCACATGCTGGGATAATGGTTTCTGTGTTGAGATCAGAGGTAGCAGCTCTGTGGTTGGTCTTCGTTCTCTGTGCATGCATTCACAATTCATTTCTGAAAATGAAATAAATGAATATGAGTGGCTTGAAATTCAATTATGGAATTTCAGACTTGGGTTAAGTAAAACTCATTCTGATGCATGAGTCAGATGTATTTATGGCTATGGAGGGCCAAGCCTTCAGTACGTTTGGGGGAAATGCTCTTTTTGCTGCATAGAACACACTCAATACCAACTCTGGGGGGAAAAAAACAAAAACCTTTTTTGATAAATAAGATAAATCTGTAGACTTTTTAATGATTTCCAAAAATGAAAAAACAACAAGGAAACAAAACAAAAAATTAATAAGATAATGCAGTTTGCAGTTTGAAGGAAACACTGCAGGACAAAAATTTTTTTTTCATTTCTTATTGCCTGTTATATATTTTTACTACTCTTCACATAAGGCCAGAGCTGACTCAACTGTGTGGGTTGTCAAAAGACATCATGACTACAAGCACAAGCCAATATGGAAGCAGATGAGATGCGGTGAAGGTAATATTATTTAACACAAATCTTTACATTTCAATCCATAAGAACAAATGTCTTAAACTCACATGCTGACAATATTAGCACAGAACTGTGTCACAATACTGAAGGTGTTGTTTCTTTAACAGCATGTGGCGAGACTGTCACTTTGTTGCTGCTTCAGTGCCTTAAATGCATCTCATTGCATATGACACTTTAGCTATTACTGACAAAGTTGAGTAAAAGTTTTCCTGCCTGACCAAAGATTTGCTGAAAGAAAATGTATGGGGCTGTAAGCACTGAAAATTTGCATTGGCAGTTTTGAATCTGGACAATACTAATTTGTACAAGTTTAAGCTGTCTTGATGTTAAATGATCAACTTGCACTCTGAATAGAGCATTTTATTTAAAAGGTCATAGCGCTTTGCTTACCATGTGAGAAAATAAACTAGCTGCACATGCTTTGTAATTCATAGGAAAGTTGGTTCCCAAATACACAAATAATGTTTTATTACTAACAGCGATGGTACAGTATTGGCACCACTGCTAAGTGCTGTTAACTTTCTTCCACTTATTATATTCATGGTGGCAGGAGCTTATAACTGTCCTAGCGTGAGACTTGTTACACTCTGAACACATCACCGGTCTGTCACAGAGCTAACACAGACAGAAAAACAACCATTCACTCTCAGATTCACACCTATGATTAAGTTTAGAATCTGAGAATCTAACAGAACCCCACACATGATGTTGGGAGGAAGCCAAAGTACCCAGAGAGACCCGTCACAGACTTGGGGAGCACACGTGAACTCCACGCTAAAGGCCCCAGACTGGATGGAACCCAGCAATACGTTAGTTGAGGTTTAGATTCCAATTGTTGTGATTGTGCCTTGTGATTTCTAGGGTTTTTGTGCTTGAGAACAGTGTTGAGGTTGAGCTAAAAATGAACCACCATTGTGGAACTCCTACTGCAAAAGTCATATCATGCAAATGTTGAGCTACACTGTAAGTCATAGTTTAAGAAAGACAAGAAACCGATTAAGGATGAGGACATGTATATTTTATCGTAATAAACTGAATATCCGGATATCCTAAAAAAACCTAAGATAACAGTATAAAGGCAACCAGACAGCTGGCTGTCTTATACTGTAAACAGCACAATACTGTTTTGTACAAGAGGATATTGCTGTTATCATTCCCAATAGGTAAACTGTAAAATTACATTTTTATGCTGCCAGTGTAATTCAACAAGGTAACTTCTATGCACAGCATTCGGTCTTGGTCTAGAATCAGTGTCACTTAGGGTGGTGGGGTTGGCTCTGTTTTGTCTGCTTTTCTGATTCCCTTTTTCTTTCTTACATTCTTACATTAAACTGCAAACTTGATCTACTATCCCAGGACATGTACACACTGTTTAATATCTCCAGTAGTTCTCAAAATATTTTAACAAGTTGTATTGTTCTAAAATTTCTTTCTGCTGTTATCACTCCAGAGGGGTTTAGAACAGAAGTCCTGCTGTAGATACGAATTCCGTCAAGATTCAGTGAACTTCACACATTGTGAATGTTTGACTGTTTTTTCCCACAATTTCCCATTTCCCTCATTACCTTGTTCTTCTCATGTCTCTTTCCATCCATCTTGGTTTCCCTCTGTACAGGTTGGCTTTTTCCCTTGTGTCTGTCTCTGTCTCTATCCGTCTTGACCTTTTCACCCTTTACCATCTCACTTTCCTCTTATGTCCTTTTCTCTTGCTTTTGTCTCTTATTTTTTTCCTGTTATTCCTTGGGCTTTGTCTTAGTTTTGTAGTTGTTGAGGGACGATCCTTTGGGAGGTGGCATGCACACATGCCTACAAAGACACACAAATGGGCAGGAATAGGCATGGCCCTGCTTGTGTTTGGGTTTCCCTTGAGGGCCTCTGTCACCTCCACTCACAGCTTAACTTTTCCACACTGGTATTTCTTCTTATGTTAGTGTGTTCTAGTCTGTGTGTCTGTCTGTATGTGTTTGTGTCTATACCACATACTCAGTATGTGGTGAGCTTGCCATTTCCAGCTCAGCCTAACCAAACTTTCAAATTGAGTTAAAAACAACAAAAATACTGAAAGAAAAAGACAATTATGTTAGATTATGACCAATTTCTTGTGAAGAATTTAGAGTTTAACATAGTTGTACTAAAACCCCAAAAAAGGTGATTTAAAAGTTTGCTGCTGGGACAAACTTTTAAATCACCTAATAACGGTCGTGGTATGGTCTACTTATTTTTTTTAGCGCTCCATTCATACAGGAAAGTCATAACCAGAGGACCTCAAGTGCAATACCCCCTGCTGTCTGCGTTTTTGATGTGCAAAGACTGTTTCACTTGGATATACTTGGTCTACTCTGGTCACCAGCTAAGAACCTGCACTCCAGACTAACTTGTTATTGCCAAATGAGCCGCCTTGTGCAGGACACAGCAAAGGGAACCTTACAAAAGCAAACTAAATAAACTGAACTAGATCAACAATCACATCATCCCTAAATATTTTTTTTTCTTGGAACCAGGAAAGCTCTAATATAGTACCCTTTATCAAACTTGCATAGTAATATTTCTCTGTAACAAAATGTAGTGTATTTTGAATTTGAAACTTTAGTTCAGGTTGATATTCCTGTATGGAAAAACAACTTGTTTTAGGGTTTTTTGGTATTTGTTGTTATGTTTTGTTTTTCAGCACTTCCAGGTACAACTGTTAGGAGTGTTGCTTTTTATCAGTTGTTCCTGTACAAGTCAGTGATTTAGTTTTCACACTGGCAATATTATATTCTCTTTTCTAGTCAAGTCAATTCATTTATATAGCACATTTAAGCACAACAGACATTGATGAAAATGCTTTTAGCACTTTGATTGATGGATGCAACAATATTTTGAAATTGATCCTGTGCTTCAAAGAAGGCTAGTGCAATTGACTGGCCGAAATATTATCACGCCTCCATGTGCCTGTCAAGAGTGTAGCAACAGCATTTTGAACCAGCTGCAATTGTGATATTAGTGTTTTCCTCAGTCCGATATATAATTCATTGCAGTAATTCCTGTGTGTGGGATTATTGCTATGGGTGTGGCTAACACCATGATCATTCACATGAGGTTTAAGACATGATGACATGGGCTCAAGATCTGAGGGGGTCATGGAAAGTGAAATTGTCTGTCATTGATTGGGATGAAACACTAACATGGTGGTTTTATTTTCATTAACTTTCAGAAATTTTTTTTAGTCAGGTTTCAACCTTAGCTAAACAACAAATTAATAAATTTGTAGAGGACTTGGTGCCTGGTTTAAAAGGCAGATATGTCTATTTTTTATTTAATGTTATTATTGTTATTATTTTTTTAAAGAATATAGAATGAAAAAGGGACTGGACCCTTGAAGTATACTATAGGCTAATGGGAAGAGTGGGAAGAATGGGAAGAATGTTAGAAGAGTGAGTGCCAATACTTGTATTGCCACTTTGTCTTGTGCACATGACAATACAAGTATCTAAGTACAGGGCTATAGACTAACTTTTTGCCATGGGCGCACCGGCACAAAATTTAGGCGCACTCATATTTTTCAACTGCATCGCTTAACACCGCAGTTTTACATGTGCACATTTTGGGGGGGGATTGCAGTCCATACAGAAAATATTAATTTCTAAATTATTAACTAACAATCTTGTGCTTAAAGTGCTTTGACAATATTGTAGAAAATGTTAAACTTAATCATCATCTCGCCCTCCTCTGACGACCTGTTTGCTGTTGCATGCTGCTGAAAGGCAGTGGGGAGAGGGGACACTTGCAGTGCATTTATTGCAGCATATAATGTGTTTTCTGGATACACTGTGCTTTTTCAGCATTCAGAGGTTGATAGTACTGTGTCAGAGCACTGGCTATGAATTTCATACGGACCAGGCCTTAACTTAACAAAAAAGTTATCAGTAGTTATTTTCATCTTTTCTTATTACCCACAGCTACAGCTAGGCCTAGGCTGCTCACTAGGGCTGGATATTATCACTGATTTCTATAATCCATTCGATTCCGGTTTGTCAAAGTCCTGATTCGATTCAATTTAGCCTCAGACAGTCAGAAATATTATAATTCTGATCATTTATCAGTACTGATACATGTGAGACTTCATCAGAATTGTGAACATCACAGCAGATGCCTTTGTGTCAAAGTAACTGAGAATAAAACACAGAAAAACTTGAAGGAGATTTTTCTGACCTGACTTTTTATAGCAGATAACCTTAAATTATTCTGCGATATTCTGTAATTTTGCATAATTTTAAAAAGTTTTAATTTCTTCAGTATTGAACAGCAGGTTTTCTTGTCCGAGGTCATTTAAGTGAAAAAAAAGAAAAAGACAGCGGCCGACAGTGCTGTAAACAACGGTAGACTGGTGGGTAATAAGCGAATGAATAATGCAGAAAACAGAGATTTGAGACGGGAAACTGTTCTTGAAGTACAGAGAGAGAGCTGTGCATGAACTGTGATTTTTATCGTGGTGGAAGCAAAACAGCAAAAATCAGAGGGAATTCATGATGACATTGATCAAATGTAAAGCCTAGTTTGCTGCTTCTTTTGCTGCTGGTTCGAACAAGATTTTTTTTTTAGTCGCACCACTGAAAAATTTGGTCGCATTTGCCAAATTGGTCGCCCTCTAGAGCCCTGACATCAGAGTTACCAGCATCGATAATTATAGATGGGAATCAAGAACTGGTTCTTGTAGAGAACCGGTTCCCAGTAGTCCAATTCCTTTAAATCGTTAGTCTCCCTGCCTAGCGATCCCACTTATCGGTTCTTCTACTCTCACTACGATCAGCTGATTTTAGTTTGTGTGCTAGAGAAGGACAATAGTGGCACAGCGTAGATATGGACATTACTTTTATTTTTATAAAGAGCATGATGGTAAAATGGAGACTGCTCTAGGACAGAAACGACTGCATTATGTTGCTAACATTAAAGGTGGGCAGATCGATCGAAATATCGATGGAATCAAGCAATGTTCCCTCTAATTTTTCATGTGTGTGAGCGAACGCACAAACTCCCCGAGCGATCCCTTGGACCACTCTGAGCAACAGCAGACGTGTGCACTGTGGTCACGCCAGCATCGAATCCGTCCAAGTTACATGGTTTATTAAAATAATCAAATCACAGCATTTACATTTATGTTAGACTACTTTTAATTAACTGCTTTATCCCACTTACAATGAAAATGTAAAAAAAAATCTTGTTGATGACCTGTGTAGTATGTTAACACTATTGGAAGTAAAAATAACTTGAACTCCAATTTTGAAAACACAACTTTTTTTTTTCTTCTTCTTCTTCCTTTTTTTTTTTTTAATTTTAAATAAAGCTCTGACTTGTATTATGAGTCTGTGGTCTGAGAGAGAGTCCTGTAACTCTCTGACTACAAAATACAGTATATAATGACCAATGTTGGACAATTAATTATTTAGTTACTTCTACAAAAACATAACTGAGTTTTGCAGCGAAGGCATTTTTTAAAATAAACATTTCAAACTATTTACAGCACAATCAGCTGTTCTGCATCAAATTTGATGCCACACAAATTATTTGTGCCACTCCAAAAAAATGTTTCTGTCCACTATGAGATAAAGGAGAACAACATGATATCTGCAGGCCTGACAACAGGAGATGTATCACTGCTGTAACGCCTGTAACATTCAGCAGTTGCCTCATTGTTCTGACACACACAACAAAACTATTGACTACACTACACACTAACTACACAAGAGTTGTGCTAAACATCGCAAATCTCTCACATGTCAAAACACCACCATCACTCCTAAAGCTTCCCCCTTCCTAAACAACTAAATGCCATGTTGCCATATAATTTTCTGATTGGTCAACATGGTACATTTTTCGACCAATAGGAAAGGGTGGGGTTTTTTTGGTTTTGTCTTTTCTCTCAGGCGGAGAGTGCTTTCGAGCGTTTTCCTTATAAAAGCTGTTTTTACCGTTTCTTCCTGCAGTAAATATAAACAATGATAGTATTCAGGAAGAAAACCAAACATTGCATATATTTTTATCATAACTCTGGTTTTACGTGGCCTATCAACACAATTTAAAAACTGGTATAAAGTCCACAATTTTTCCATCAATTGTTCCGACTGTCCTGCTCACATCTCCAATGGTTGTACACGTTGTCATTAACGTGGCTTCACTGCACATCAGCCACGCCGCTTTGCTAGCTAAAACACCGGTGTCGGCACATAAGGACGCTGTCATAGCCTGTCAACAACGTTGATTAGCTGCCTATATACGAATGTGAATCACATTATTGGCTGCTCCCGTATGGGATAAGTTGACATCGTTCTAATCCCATACGGGAGCAGCCAGTCACTGACTGACTAACACTGCAAAACAGAATTGTTAAAGTATTCATTTTAATTTCAATTCAGGTTAGAATTTTTTTTCTGTGTGCAACGCAGGTTTTCTGTGCACAGAAACCGTGCCAGCAGTGCGCAATTGCGCACCGAGCAGCTTAGAGGGAACATTGGAATCAATACCCTACACTACTCTCCCCCAATAAGCTGCCTGAATAACTTAAAATTATTGGTACTGATATCGGCAATACTGGCCCTGTAATTACTTGGTATTGGATCGATACCAAAATTTGTAGTGTGGGACATCACTACTGTGAATGAGGGAAAGTGTGAATGTTGAATGTTTTTGTTGAAATGTCCAGGCAAGTAAATGTTAAATAACAAGATATGTGTTCAAATAGCGTAAATTAACACACAACTTCAGGTTTGTTTTCTATATGATAATTCTTCATAATTCAACAATAACAAGTTGTCTGATGGCCGTTATCATTATGAAGCTGTACCGGTAATTTGAAATACAATAACAAATTCAATTTTTGTACAAAGTATTGGTAACGGACCAGTATCGTCGATACCAACCTGAATTTTAATTGGTATCAGATCGGAAAGGAAATCAGTGGTATCGCAAATCACTAGCTAATGCAGTGGTTTGCAAACTTTTTTTTCTGGGTCCCCTTTTGTTTTACAAGAAAAATGTTCTCACCCCCCCATTTAGTAAACAATTAAGTAATTACAAGTAACCTGCAATAAATTACAGGTAGTAAGAAAATATACTACTAACTCATTTACGCTACGTCCGCACCTACACGGGTATTTTTGAAAACGCAGCTGTTTTGTCCACACGTAAACGGCGTTTCGAATCACTGAAAACGAAGATTTTTTAAAACTCATTTTTTGCGTTTACGTGTGGACGAGGAATGCAGAGTTCGTCACGCAACGTTAAAGGTATGTGCCTTTTTCCACGTTATTGTTTACATGAGATGAATTGCAGAATAGCAGATAGTCAGATTAACAGTATTTTGTCTCTATCTTCAGGTTTTACACTTTTATATATACACGCAGTTACTGTCCCTCCATTTACAAAGGCAGAGGCTCACGGTGTGATTATTTTACATGTAGTTGTTTTTTTCCTGTGTAATAATATTCAACATTGCTATCAATACATTTTTCAAAAAATGTCTCTCTGTGCAAAATGGGTTTAAAAACATAAACAGCTGTAGGATACTGTTTGTCCGTGATTTAGACAGGGGGAACAAATTGTGAGCCTGATATTATTTGTATCCCACTGTAACTTTACTGTATAAAGAGCTAACATCTCCAAAATGTCAGGAGTAGTTAGTCATTACAACAAATGTTTGTGAAGTAAAAATCATGAATGTGGGATACTGTTTGTCCGTGATTTGAACAGCCCAGTGCGTGCTCCCCAGGAAGGGAAAATCAATTATGCAGGTGAAGCCAAAGGGAAGATATGCTTCACCATATTTTCTAGTCTTTGGCTTAGAATGAAGTTGGTTTGGAAACATATTCAGCTATGCTTCATCTCCTGCTTTGCTTTTGTATGGGTGCCGCTTGCCAGCAGTGTCCAAGCTTTGTTTTTTTTTTGTTGTTGTTGTTTTTCCCTTTTCATACCGTGCCCCCCCCCGCAATGGCTCTGTGCCCCCCCCCCCCCCCCCCCCCCCCAGGGGGCAGGTCCCGCACTTTGGGAAGGTCTGAGCTAATGCAACTTGTACCTGTACAGACAGCATGCTAATGCTAAGCTAGCAAGAGCCCAGAGTGGTGTTAAAGCTGAGTGACTGCTGTGACCAGCCCAGCACTGTGAGCCGTCATTTGTGCTGAAATCGGTCCTTGCTGAACTTCAACAGTCAGTGGTAGTCGATGTAATTATGGTAGAGAGTGAAGCGTAGTCCTAGGTTTTGTCCCTTACCTCAGGAACCCTGATTTAATAAAATGATGAGGCACATAGTCAGGAAAAGTGGATATACTGCAGATATAGGAAGCAATAGAACCAAATCAAGTGTGTGGCCCAGCCAAGACTCAATCGGATCAAAATAACCCCCAGACTTTATAATAACTTTAATAAGAATTAAAATCAATAAGAACTAAAATGCTGTCACATTTAACACAAATTCATTTAAAAATTCAGAAAACTCTTGGATAATTAAACAGTTATAAACAGCTGCAGTTCAAACTAGAGAGAGTTTTGAACTGTAACAGAGAATAATGTTGCCATGTATTCCTTCCACTAGGTGACAGTCAAATATATTCTTACAAACTCAAGCTGGTTAACTGGGGAGAATTAATAAATACACATTTATTGGGCAAAAGTTTAAAAAAAGCACGGGACTCACCAGTTAGCCAGGTCTTGGTCACACATACTGAGAGGAAAAAAAGGTGATTTAATATAAAGACTTTATGGGTGATCTCTTTTAAAGAGGTAATAGCAATTCTGGAACAGGTTGAAATTGTCAGTTGTCAATTTTGTGCAGTCTGCAAGTTAACTGAAGCCAGGTGTAGAGACTGAGGGGCCTACTAAAGCATTTGTAGCCACCTCTATTATCTTCAAAAACTGTGATAGTTTAGAAGTCATCAATAGCAATTTAATAGAATGCCATTTTGTAAACTACATATGCCAGGATGACTTACTGAATAATGACACACAACAAGCTGTTTTCCAAATAGATTAGAGTAAAACAAATGATTAAGCAAAGCAAAGAAATAAATGTAGATTATTTGATGGGACAAACAAAGAGAGAAACTTGAGTCCAAAGGAGAGTCTAGTATGATGTGGTTAATAATAGAGACTGAAAATTGGCAGAATATGTTTGCACTGGTGGGAACAGAAAGCTCAACCAGATATTTTGCCAGAAATTTTAATGTGCCAACGTTTTTGATTTAGTCGCTCTGAAAGCTGATAACAGTAGGGATCTCGTTTACTCAGCTTTCTACTCCCAAGCAACATTCAGTATTTTAAAGTTTTGCCCCAACACTTGATGGTTGTATAAATAGCAACAGAACTGACTTTAAATCATATATCAAAGCTCTTGGAAATTGGAGACATCAGGTTCTTAACTATATGTAACTAAGTGAAAACAAATATCAGTCCTTTTAGTATCCAAGATGAAGAAAACAAATCTCACAACTTCAACTGGTTGTATCTACATGCTTTTCTCTGCCTAACTGTACAATTTACCTTGGAAACTGAGTAGTGTACATTCTGTAAGTGCTGAATGTGTTACAATAAAAAAATGGCTGTTCTGTGACTTCTGCTATATTCACATGCAAAATGACCACTGATCGAAAAAGTTTGAAGCCACATGAAGCCAAAGTTGAAATAGTGCTTACATTATTTTCCTTTGCATGCAGAAACAAGTTTATTTTACATAACCAAAAACCAGTGGTGTTTCATCAGCAAGTCTAAAAATAGGCATTACCGAAGTAAAGCTTCTTTCAGACAGTGCTGTCTTAGAGCTCCTGGTCTGTTAATTAATATGCATCCCTCCTTTACGTTACTGCCACCTTGTGGCTGCTGTTGGCTATTGTTGCGCTTCTTTCAGTTTTATAAGGGACTGTAGCAGTCTCTGTTTTGAGGGTTGAGCTGGGGAAGTTGATAGACCAGCAGCTTTTTCAGGTAATTTATACGCATGGATTGTGGATAAACTGCTGGTCTTTTCACAGTAAACTTAGTGGAGACCAGGGCACAAGGCAAGCTGGTGCTGGCCCAGCTTTCACTGCTCTAAGCTCACTTACGGTCTGTTCTTTGAGTGAAAACACAGCTAGCATTAGCAAGTAAATGAGCTTCAGTGATTTAGCATCATAAGAGATGAGCTTCCTCTTGCTCGCCACGTTGCACCTGATATGTGTGATACAGAGAAGATGGAGTATGAAAAAGTTGTTAATGACTCTTTTAGGATATTAATGAGGAAATCTGTGATGATGATGGAGAGAAGCTCTGATTATGTCTGCTTTAATATGGTTGACCAGGTGCAGGCTCAGCAGCACTTTCAGATGAGCATCTGTGGGAATGTCTAAATATAATCCTCAACGCTTTTAATTCAGCTGATTTTTAAAATTATTATTAAAATATATATATTTTTAAAAAACAATCAAGATGTACGCCTGTGTTCATGAGCTCATTTTAAAAGATATGTGGTCCTCACAGGACAGCTATTGCAAACATTGGTTATGGAATATGATACTAGACATTAAACAGAATATAAAGTATTTAAAATGAGCTTAGTCTTAAACCTATGTTGCTGTAATATGAATCCATTTAACACTGATGCAGAATGGAGACATATGCTTTGGGTTATTGTTGTCTTTGAAGGCAAAGTAACAACCCAGACCTAGTTTTTCTGTTGCCTGCTAGAGGTTTTCTCTCAAAATCTTCACATATCCATCCTTCTTCATGAGTTCCTCCACCTTGATGAGATTCTTAATTCAAGACATACTGAAGCATCCCCATAACATTATACTCCCACTCCCCATAATACTCTCCCCACTGTGTTTCACTCTGGGACAGTGTACTTGGGTTGTATGCCTCTCCCTTCTTTCTCCAACATAAGCAGCGTGTCTTTGGTCAAAGAGGTCTAGTTTTGTGTCATCTGACCAAAGCATTCACTTCTGGTATACATTTTTCCCCTATGTTTTCTTTTTTTTGTAATTTGCGATCTATTTAAGAATAGTCACAAAAAACAAGAAAATTCCTGTTACAGGTTTCTGTTAAATACTACAATGCGTACTCACAAGAAACCAACTCTGTAGTGTCACATCTAGTTGCTACCAAATGTCTATTCAGAACCAGGAACAACCCTGGCTGTGTACAAGAAAAGTCAGAGCTGCAAATTGTAGCATATTGTCAGAAATTTTAAAATATAGTGCTTGCCTTTAATTTTATATGACCTAATTGACCACAAATACAGCAATAGAGGCGTATATGGCTAGATTCAGCTGCTCCCTTATTCACAAGTGGTTACCACAGTGGAAATCTCTGCATCTTTGATTTGGCAGATTTTTATGCCGGATGCCCTTCCTGACACAACCGCAAAGGGATTTGTGTCTCCTCCAAGGATCAAATCAGGGATCGTTCTCTTGTTAAGCAAATGTGTAAACCACTACACTTGGGGCACTATACTAAAATGCTTTTCTCTTGTTATTATGCTTAGTTTTTGTTTGTTTTTGTGGGGTTTTTTTATTGGAGCACTGAAGGAACGTACTTTCACCGATACAGTACTTTGTTAGTTTTTTTTATCAATGCAGGGATTCATTCAAATAAAGCAAGACAGAGAGAGATAGAAGGCGACTTCCCAAAAAAGCTATTTACTAGTATATTAATCTTAACAATGTATTGTTAGTGATGATGAAGTACATTAACCTTTCTTGTTTTGGAGCATAACAGGTAAATCATATAACTACAATCAACATCTGCCTTTCTTTCTTTAAGATCTCTAAGATTTTATTTCCAGAAATGTAAAGTTTTTAGGGTTTTTTAAACTAAAAATCCAGTTTTATGTGTGTCCTGAAATATACATTAACAAATGTATGTGTGATGTAAAAAGATAAGTATTCCAAAAACAACCTAGATATGAAGTAGATCAAAGATACTGTACACCTCAATAAAAATGTTGTTTTTACATGCTAATAAAATAGATTAATTTGTTAATACATAAAAGTCAATTTATCTCAATCTATGCCTAATCTTTATGTCAGACATTCAACATAGTGCACCTCTCTTTATTCCATTTTATTTTATTCGTTCATGTGTATTGGAAGAGTTATACGCTTTATAAAAGCTCTGTGTTATCAGCCAGAGATGGAGGGAAGTTTCAGTACAGTACATCTGATATGAATTTTAATAAAGTATGTACAACATTCCTCAAAATTAAAGGAATTTATTCCCAATTTTACAGTCACTATGGTGACCATATTTGTTGAATAGGACCACTGCTGTCTGAATACCCAGCACTAGTTTATAGCTCAGTGAGGTAAATGTCAAAGAAAAAGGAGAGACTGACCTTGAGTGCTTGTATAAACTGGTTTCCAAGCTTTTGTTTTTCTAAATAGCTGCACATACGCATCAGCCTCCACCCACCTAAACTCAAACCTGCACACGTACATGCAAGCCACTCTGCTCAAGGTGACAGCATTGATAGCTGCTCATACATATTCATGACACTTGCATTACAATAAATAAATAAGCTGCTTATGTTTTTCCCCTTTCCTGAATATTAAATAAAGGACATTTGAACCTTCAGCACATTGCCAGTGTGAGCCATTGTAGTGGCACAAAGACGCACGGATACAAATGTCATAACATTACCTCCTTTTTAAGATTCATCAAAAAAAAGGGAAGAAAAGAAAATCAATCTTTTTTTCATTCCCTCTTGTCTTTAGTGCTTCGTTACTACAGTTGTAGCGAGGACACATTTTGCCTCATACATATTTCAGACACAGCACATTGTGAACAACAAAAGTAGACACACTGTGGTGAGAAGTAACAGCTTTTTCCATAGTTTCTATTTCACTTCTAGTCATTATTTATGAGGGCCCTTTCCAAAACAGCCGTACAAATATGTAATGCATGAAGCTATTTGCTTCAATGATGATGGAGAGGCTGCTGTAAACTAAATATGGGCAATGATGTTAGCCATTGCACACACATGGCAAGAGAATGGAAACGACTGACTGAATTATAACAATATTTCTCTTGCACCACATTTTTGTTCCAGTGATTAGAATTGTATGGTAAGTGGTATGTGTCTGGTCGCTGAGGCGGATATGTACTTAAAAACAGACAAACTAACAAACAAACAGAAAAACTCTGTAAAACGATAATTTTAAAAGAGGAAATACAAAAAAGGTTTACATGACAGAAGTGAATAAATTGCTGTTAATGCTTCAAAAGTATTAAAAGAATTAAAGCAAGACAGTATAACCACAATTGACTTGTGGCCAAAAATAGCCATTAAAGGTCCATGTCATCATTTTGAAGTAATAAAATTCAATATAATAAAAAAAAAAGTCAATTCTTCTTGCTGAGAGATATTTATTTAGCTGAGTACTATGTATGCTAATGGTTTAGTCTTTGGGGTATATCGAGTTCATATAGAAGTGATTCGTGCTCTTCTGGAGCACTGAAGTGCACTTAATATTGATAGCATATCTTAAATAGCTGCACATGTTGTCATGTCTCACATGGTCACAAGAGTTACAAAGGTAATTGGTTAGACGGGCTGTGAACTTACTCAAGAGTAACTCAAAAAGGAATGAGTACGCTGCATCAAATGTAGACCCGCATGTATATTAGTGCAGTCAAGGAGAAATAAATCCATGAAGTATGTATGTTATTAAAATATTTTAGGTAGTCATTCACAACTTGGATGAATTTTTAACAAGCTATTGTCAGAGGTGCATCCCAGAGGCAGCCTTTAAGAAGTAAAGATGGAGGAAGCATTCATTTATTTCAGTGTTTTTATTTTACCTTTCACTTTAACACAGGTGTTAAAATGTCATTTCAGTTATACTTTTCTTTACTTCTACCAAGACCTGAAAAATCCTAGCTAAGATTCATGTTCATATTTATCCTACAACAAATAACTATTCCAGTAATTAGTTTATTTATGGAAACAGTAAGCCACCTCATGTTGGTGTGGTATTCTGTGTTACTCCTGTGTTGCATGTGATCAAGCATCCCCCTCCAACAAGCTCTAGTGCAAGGGACTAGGAAATCTGCTCTTAGGGACTGCCAAGTCTCTTTAATTATGCTGTGATGTTAAATTGGGTAAGAAGGAATAGAGCAGGTTGCATGCTGTAATGCTGGCCCCATGCCCAGCTTCATTCTACCCATAGATACATACAGAGTTCTACTACTTTCCAGTCCTTTACAGAGCTTGTTGGCACAAGGAAGTCATCTAAACCTCACGGTTTGGAGAAAGAAAGATGTCACAAAGTTTGCTGTGTTGCCACACTATATCCCCTCTAATGGCTTCTGCTCAAACACAGAACTACTGAAATGACATTTGTATTCATTCACATGTAGTAGTGTTTTATTTTGGGGTTTTTTTTCCTGTTCATGTTTATACTGTGTGAGTGTGTGCATTTGGAAAGGTAATGGATAAAGTAATGCTGGTTTGGTGGTGCTCAAAACAGAAGCCAAGGTGTCACTTTAGCTTATGAGACAAAGTTGGTGTGGTAGGGCCAGTGGATTGGATTGGATTAAGAAACACAAAATAATCTAATGATTTGTCAGTACACAGTTAGTTTAGTGGGAAGGTTCACTGTTAATACGATTTTTACATAGTCTTCATGGATGGTATAGAAGTTCTTAATATAAAAACTGTGATGTACAGTAAAGCAGCCTTTTATAGAAAAAAACTGAGTATACACAAATAAGCTGTAATGCTGTCAAAATGTCCTTCATTAGTGTCACTGCAATATAAATAAGTCTTTTGAAAATAGATTAGCTTTGCTGGGGGAGGCTCAGCAGCATCCACTCTGTGTAATCACACAGCCTGTCACATCTCACACTGTCTGATTATCTTGATTTTTCATTTTAGGACTTTAAAATATTTTATTTCAAAATGTGTGGATCGCTATCATATCCTCCTGGAGTCTCTTTCCTCCACTTTCTGTTTACTATTTACTCACACTTAAGCTGATGAAAAGTCATTAGCTCTACCGCAATTACTACCTAGTGCCTAATCTGTAATATTTATGTGCTGCACTAGCAAATACAGAAGAATGACAGAACACTTTATTGCTACAATAAGACATAATTAGATGTAATTTGCTTTTGCACAACTATATAAATCACTTAAAGGTGTTCAGTCATATCCACTCCAAAGCTGTTTTGCAGTGGACCTGCCTTGCCATTAATTGATCCTTCTCGTTCTGTCTCTCTGTCTTTATAAAAGGAGAAAATGGAAAACATTCAAGAAAGCTAACAGTCTTCCCAAGACTTCTGGAGCAATTTTCTTTGGACAGATGAGACTATGAGATGAGTGGAGATGTTTGGCAATAGTACACAGTGCCACATTTGGCAAAAACCACACACAGTATATTGGCACAAACACCAACTGTCAAACATGGTGGTGGAGCAGTGATTCAGGCTTATTTTGCAACCACAGGACCTGGGTACCCTGCAGCCATTTCTGCTGCTAAAGTTAGTTATACAAGCTATTTAATTAGGTGTATTTAATTTTTCACACACTGCTTCTGCATTTTGGCATCATCAAAGAAATAATGGCAGAAAGGCCAAATGTGTGTGTGTTTTTTCTTGTATTACTATATCCTGATACAGTAAAAGCCTGTAATTTGTGTACTTTGTTTTCATGACTGTACAGCAACCTTTACATGGCTAGAAAGTTTGAGACGGCAAGAAGATTAATTCCTGGCTGCATTTCAGAAAGACTTAGTAAAAAATAAGCATCTTATGGAGAACCACAGACTGTTTTTTAAAAATCCCTGGCTGTGGGTGGAGGTCAGTTCAGTAGAGTGAAATTTAGTTGCTTGATCCTTCAGGTTGTGTTCAACATTCTTATCTTTAATCCAAAAAATACTTAATATTGCAATTATGCCTTCCTTTGCGTTACAGGAGCTAAGAAAAACCTGGTACTGTTTTACTGGCTGTGAAAAATGCTGATGCTCTCTTTACTGTAGCTTGTTGCACTCATATTGCATCACAGCATAACATGAAGCCACTTTGTAAATAGGGAAAATAGGCACATATATTGTACTAATTATATACATAAAAACTACTGTATGTCTGTAATTTTCTTTCTCTAAGCTATAGAAACACCATTAATGTTTGTGCTTGCAGTGCTCTCTAGAGCTTAGTTTCATTACTCCTTGTTGAAGTTTCTTTACAAAATATGAGAGTAAAGCAAAATAAATCATATTATTTATTTTCCATACCATTAGAAAATTACTCCAAAGTGTTAGCTTTGATCATTGACAGAATAAGTAGCTTATAATCTGTAGAACAAATAATTCTGAATAGCAGTGATATGCAAAATAGCTAGAAATGACCCCAGGTTTATCAATGGGCAACACTGGGCCCATGTTAGAGTGGTACATTTAAAAAACAAACAAATAAAAAGCAACAAAAAAGTCCTTTAAGCATTATTTTGTTTGTTTTCAAATCGCGTCTGCCATTGCAGTTTTTGTCACTTTCATAAATCGACCTCCGTGCTGTGTACAACAGCTTTACAGATGGAATGGCCATACAATGCCATGACAAGTAAATTTACTTGTCACAGCTGGTGCACTGTTTTGTTCAGGACTGAATCATGTCAACAAGCGCAGCATAGATTGCCACAACACTTTGGACTGATGTCCATGTATTTCTTGTGGGCTTCCTGTGATTTCTTTAATGCTCCTCTGACTCATCCAGGGCAGATAATTACACGTCCAGATACATGCAGGGATAATGTTACAATCAGCTGTAATTGTGAGCAAGTTAGCTTGGTGATATTAATATTAGTTTTATGCCACCAGTGTCCAGCATGACAGAGCCACTAGCACAGCTTTAGACTTTCTGTCTTACTAAAAAATTCTATGAGAAAATTGAGAGTATTGAAGGCATGAGCTAGATACTGAAACGGCAGTATTTAATGACAGTGCACGATTCAGAGGGTTGGGGAATTATTCAGCTAAGATTTTTACTAAAAATGAAGATACTGCTATCTCAGTGTCTGCTATGCTTCTAATGAAGTTTTGATCATTCTTCAGTTAACTGCTTTGAGTAGTCTGTAAAACTGAACAGGTTAGATTGTTAATTTCATGGCTGGTGTATTGGTTGGTTGCAGTTGCAGCTTTGTGTTATAATAAACTACATTTGATTTTTTCTTTATTTCTCTGTCAGTAAATCCTCACTTTATTTATCTATATTACAGCAGAGACTTATTAGGAAATTGTTCTAGAAAATGAATTCATATTTGAGCACCTTAAATCATTTGCTGTTGGGCTTTAATATTTAATTTCACACCAAATGAGAGGAGGGGGCAGGGAGGAGGAGGAGGAGGACAAGGTGGAAGTAGGAGAGGGAAAGAGGATCACGGGGGCGGATACATTTGTTAATTTTATGTGTGTTTGGGGGAGTCATGGGAAACTAAACCATAAATCCTTCATGGGGCCTTTTCTCATCCAAAGCATATTTGTTGTGTGTGTGTGTTGGAGGGCAGTTGCAATTGTGTGCAAATATAGTAATTGGTCTCAGTTGTGCACTGGTTCTGTGGTTCTAAATAGACCCTTAAACCTACTGTATCTCAAATATGTTATTGTTAAACCTAACCTAAGAAGCTGAAAGACACAAACCCATACTGAATTATTGAATCTTCATAGAATGCATATAGCTGTGCATTTCTACACATGTATGCTCATTCAAAGAAAAATAGCATTCATCAACCTGTGTGCTTAATGATGATGTGCTCAATATTCAGGCAATGCCAGCAACACACCCCTCCACACACACAAACAAAAATATACACAGGTGCACACGCACAAACTTATAATGAGACATAACTGTTTTTGCTTGGAGTGCTGTATTGGACATTAGATCTAAATTCCAGGGCCATCCATGTGCGTGTCTGTGTGTCAGCACACAGGAGACAGCAGTAGACACCTCAGCAGCTTTAGCTACAAGCAGCTGTCAATAACTCATCACTTCTTTCATTAAGTGTATTGGCAGACAGTCAAACAGGGTGTGTATGTCTTCTTCTGTTCCTGCCTGTTCAGTGACTCTTTGACTGCGCTGGCTTTTCTTTTTTTAAAATTCAAGGCCCATTTAACCATTAGGCCACTGTTTGGGTCTGTGTGTGTCTGTGCGTGTGTGTGTGCCTATTGGCATAGCCCACACAGATGGAAATGTAACACTTAGTAATGAGTCTCAGCATGCAGTCTGTGTGGGTCCTTGCTGACAGGTAAAAGCAAAGGTGATGGATAATGTGCTGTACCGTGGAGGGGATTGACGTAGGCGGAGGAGATGGTGTATTAAGAGACCGTCGGTAAACACGTTAACTCCTCTGAGACAGGAAGAGAGCGGGGGTGCGGAATGAGCAGAAGCTAACAATCGTGAACAAGAGATCAACAGTGATCTAGAGGAAAATAATGAATTAAGCCTAGTGGGTGACCATCTGAACAAAGCCTCTCGTTGTGTGAATTTTACACACTCAGACATGGGGCTCTCTGTCTGTGGAAGCCCTACTGAGAGTACAGAGTCAAGACTAGTGACTAAAGGGGCAGTTTGGTTCTCTCTGCAACAAATGCAAACTATACAGTACAAAATTAGTTGAAATGATGAGTAATGATGAAATTTTAGGAAATAACAGTGATTAAACGCTCTCTAACCCCTAAACATATTTAGACTCAGATCAGAAATTATTTATTGAGACTAAAGCATAACCACTGTAAAGGGAGACTGGAATATCTGTGTGTAATTATGGATAAAGGCTTGACACACATACTGTCCGCAGCAACTTTATGAGAAGATTCAATACATCCCTGAAGCCACGTCAAGGCATTAAGATTCTCATTTAAGGAGTGCCAGAGCACAACATTATTACCCACAGCATGCTACTCTGATTACTAAAAAACAAAATTACCTTCAAATAACAGCATGATGCTACAAAAGAGTTTGACACTGAGACGCGGTTCACTACATGCCGCCACTTCCTGCATGCGTAGGCTGTTCACCTACAGCGCCTATGCACCTGAGACAGCATGGCATTTCAGATCAATTGCCATGGGCTGCGTTTGCCACAGATGTGTGTGATCCCACGTCTCTCAGGTGGCTTATTATAGTATAAACCTAAAATGTGCATGTAACAGCTCACCTGAAGGATGTCTAGAAGAACAGAAAATATTATTTATAGTCAGATCCTGAACCAGCCATGTGTTAATAAAGCTGTTGTTATTATGACACTATTCACTTTTTCTGTGCCATGTAATGCTGGAGGTATTTATTCAAAGTTAATAATACTTATCAAAAGATTCAGATATAAGTCTAATACAGAGATCTGCCTTATTAATAACTGTAGTTTGACAATGCAGTAATGTAATGTAGAGGATCGTTGCGCATCTTGTATAGGGATTAGAACGCCTTGATGCTCTTTCAGCCAAAGTCCATACCTCAACCTGTTTGAGACCTTAATAGAGCTGCGCATAAACATGTATATGCAGACTTTAATGAACTAAAGCAACGTTGTAAAAAGAGTGGACCAAAATTCCTCCACAATGACAATGACTGATAAAAGTCATACAGAAAATAGTTACTTTAAGTTGGCTCTCAGCATTCAGGCTGAGGACTCAGCGATGAGCTAAAGGAAACGTCCAAGTCCTTGACACCAGGAACACCACTATCTGCCAATTATGCAGTTGTTCTTATAACATCTCCCTGTGTCCTTCTAAATAAATACATTTTAAATAAATTCTAAATAACGTTCATAGCTGAAACAATCATAGCTACATCCAACACCATATAAGTTTATTTGCCTTGAAGCTAAATTTGACTACATTTTCCTGCCTACCTTAGTTAATCACATTTACACAATTCATTTAAATATTGTCCTCCTAAAATATTTAATTTCAGAAAGGGAAACTATGACAATTCTAAACTCCAGCTGCAGAAAAACTAACTCTGTCCAAACCTTTCAGTCACCAGACTGACATTGCACCTCTTCTTAAATCCCTAGAGTAGTAGTGCATTGACTGGCACTAGAGCTTCACATGATATTGGCAATACAAATTTTTTATTCAATCAAACTCTACCTGAAAACCCCAAGCTTGTAATCGTGTTACTGTGAAGACAGTCTTCATATGGGGAAAAGCTGACAAGTTCTAAGAGCCTCAAGGCTTTACTTTAACAGCAGCATCACAAGAGAAAAGCTGCAGATGAACAGGCCCCTTTAGTGACTGTTGGCATCGCTGGTCCTGCCATCATGTACATAAATAGAAAAAGAAATGATTCATGTTGATTACATTGAGGTAAAAACAGAGAAGAGCAAAGAGAGAAAATAATGACAATGTGCTTAATTAAAAGGAGACCTCAAAACAGAAGGCATTCATTTCAAACACCTTCAGTCAAGCCAAAAAGAGTCTTCATCGAAAGAGAGTAAAGACTTTCATATCTTCAGGTACGCTTAGCTACTGCCATGAATTAGATCTCATTTTTTTGCAAATACTGCATACCTTACTCTCAGCTCAGACAGGTGGTAATACAGTGGCTTGCAAAAGTATTCGGCCCCCTTGAACTTTCCCACATTTTGTCACATTACAGCCACAAACATGAATCACTTTTATTGGAATTCCACGTGAAAGACCAATACAAAGTGGTGTACACGTGAGAAGAACGAAAATCATACATGATTCCAAACATTTTTTTTACAAATAAATAACTGCGAAGTGGGGTGTGCGTAATTACTCAGCCCCCTTTGGTCTGAGTGCAGTCAGTTGCCCATAGACATTGCCTGATGAGTGCTAATGACTAAATAGAGTGTACCTGTGTGTAATCTAATGTCAGTACAAATACAGCTGCCCTGTGACGGCCTCAGAGGTTGTCTAAGAGAATATTGGGAGCAACAACACCATGAAGTCCAAAGAACACACCAGACAGGTCAGGGATAAAGTTACTGAGAAATTTAAAGCAGGCTTAGGTTACAAAAAGATTTCCCAAGCCTTGAACATCCCACGGAGCACTGTTCAAGCCATCATTCAGAAATGGAAGGAGTATGGCCCAACTGTAAACCTACCAAGACAAAGCCGTCCACCTAAACTCGCAGGCCGAACAAAGAGAGCGCTGATCAGAAATGCAGCCAAGAGGCCCATGGTGACTCTGGACGAGCTGCAGAGATCTACAGCTCAGGTGGGGGAATCTGTCTATAGGACAACCATTAGTCGTGCACTGCACAAAGTTGGCCTTTATGGAAGAGTGGCAAGAAGAAAGCCATTGTTAACAGAAAACCATAAGAAGTCCCGTTTGCAGTTTGCCACAAGCCATGTGGGGACACAGCAAACATGTGGAAGAAGGTGCTCTGCTCAGATGAGACCAAAATGGAACTTTTTGGCCAAAATGCAAAACGCTATGTGTAGCGGAAAACTAACACTGCACATCACTCTGAACACACCATCCCCACTGTCAAATATGGTGGTGGCAGCAGCATGCTCTGGGGGTGCTTCTCTTTAGCAGGGACAGGGAAGCTGGTCAGAGTTGATGGGAAGATGGATGGAGCCAAATACAGGGCAATCTTGGAAGAAAACCTCTTGGAGTCTGCAAAAGACTTGAGACTGGGGCGGAGGTTCACCTTCCAGCAGCACAACGACCCTAAACACAAAGCCAGGGCAACAATGGAATGGTTTTAAACAAAACATATCCATGTGTTAGAATGGCCCAGTCAAAGTCCAGATCTAAATCCAATTGAGAATCTGTGGCAAGATCTGACAACTGCTGTTCACAAATGCTGTCCATCTATTCTGACTGAGCTGGAGCTGTTTTGCAAAGAAGAATGGGCAAGGATTTCAGTCTCTAGATGTGCAATGCTGGTAGAGACAGACCCTAAAAGACTGGCAGCTGTAATTGCAGCAAAAGGTGGTTCTACAAAGCATTGACTCAGGGGGCTGAATAATTACGCACACCCCACTTTTCAGTTATTTATTTGTAAAAAATGTTTGGACTCATGTATGATTTTCGTTCCACTTCTCACGTGTACACCACTTTGTATTGGTCTTTCACGTGGAATTCCAATAAAATAGATTCATGTTTGTGGCTGTAATGTGGAAAAGTTCAAGGGGGCCAAATACTTTTGCAAGCCACTGTATACATGTGAATTCAGATGCACAATATACAGCAGGAACAATAAATCTCAAATGTCACCAGTTTTCTAAGTAAAAATATTTCTTTTTTTTTTTTTTAATATATTTTTATTGATTTTATAATTGAGTAGCATACAACAATCACCTTCAAAAGGAACACAATAGAAGGTGAACGGCAAGTCAACAATGTGGTGATACATCATACATAAATGTCAAGACATAGTATACTTCAATTAAGGTTGTCCATCAGGCTAACGACCGGTTGCCAAATCTTATCAAACACACTCTCTCGGTTAGACAGGGTAAACCTGATTTTTTCCAGATGGAGTACATTTCCAAATGCTCTCAACCACATTTCGAAGGTAGGGGGTTTATCAGACTTCCAGCAGAGAAGTATCAGCTTTCTAGCCACAAGTGTGGTCATTGACACAACCTGCATCTCCGTCTTGTCCCTTGCCCATCCCAGTTCACACACCCCAAACAACGCTGCAAAGGGGGTACATGGGACCACCCTGCCAATGGCTTTGGACAAAAAATCAAACAGATGATTCCAAAAAGGCCGCAGCCTTTGGCATTGAAAGAAAAGGTGAGATAAAGTTCCTCGACCACTTGAACACTTAACACAGAGGGCTGAGACGTTCTTATATATCTTTTCCAGTTTAGTGGGAGAGAAGTGCAACCTATGCACAACCTTAAATTGGATCAAACAGTGTCTAGCATTTACAGAACTACAATATACATTCTTAATGCACTCTTGCCAAAGATCATCAGGAACATCCACCCCCAGTTCTTCCTGCCACTGCTCCCTAAAAGTATCAGAGTAAGGACTGCACATATCCAGTAAGGCCCTGTAAAAGCGGGACACAGCACCTCTAGTATAGGGCTCAACCGACATGAAGCTGTCAAGCACTGGGCTTCGAGGAATCAGACCGTATCGTGGAACAGATGCTTTGATGAAATGTCTTAACTGTAAAAATCTGAAAAAATGTGAATTAGGAAGATTAAATTTCACCCTCAGTTGTTGAAAAGATGGAAAATATCCATTAATGTAAATATCTTTGAGAGAACAAATCCCTCTTCCCTGCCATGACACAAACGTGCTGTCCTCCAGCCCAGGCCTGAAGGCATGGTTGTTACATAGCGGAGCATCCAAATACATTTTAGGAGCCTTTAGGAGTCCAATAGTTGGTTCCAAACCTTAATTGAATTTTGAACCACAGGATTTCTGCCATATAGTGTATTCTTCACTTTTATCGGGCTATTAAGCAGGGCCGGGAGACAAGTTTGTCTACAAGATAGGTGTTCCATCATCAACCATGCGGGTTGTCCTTCCAAACTAGCACCTGGAGCACACCTTCGCCAAAAAGAAAAAAACATTTAAGTGTGCAGCCATATAATATAACCTAAAGTTTGGGAGTCCAAGGCCACCACAAGTCTTATGTTTAACAAGATGTTTTCTGGAAATTCTAGGAACCTTACCCGACCAAACAAAAGAGGATACAATAGATTCCAACTTCTTAAAATATGACTGGGGAACGCACACTGGAATTGACTGAAAGATGTACAAAAATCTGGGCAAAACTACCATTTTGATGGCATTAATCCGCCCCACCATGGAAATTGGCAATGTGACCCAAAACTCAATATTCTTCTCCAATTGTTTAACTTTTCTATCCCAATTTTTCTTTAAAAGCTGTGACACCTTACGCGTGACTGTGATACCAAGACATTCAAACATATCCAGCGCTATTCTAAATGGAGTACTATGTAAGTAAGTCATGTCCACCCCGTCCGACAGAGGCATGAGTTCACTCTTTGTCCAGTTTATCTTATACCCCGAGAGAGAGCCAAATTCGTTAATAAGTTGCAATAGTGGACCGATCGAGGTCTTGGGTTTCGACACGAATAAGACAACGTCATCAGCATAAGCGGAGAACTTATGAGGAATACCCTGATGCATAATCGGTTGTATATCAGAACTGAGCCGTATACGGGCTGCTAAAGGTTCTAGGGCCAGGGCAAAAATAAAAGGAGAGATGGGATCTCCCTGACGCGTGCCCCTGTGCAATCGAAAAGGAACCGATACATCATTATTAGTCCTCACCGAGGCCATAGGTCCTTTGTACAGAATTCTAATCCAATTAATAAAAGAATCACCAAATCCAAATTTGGATAATACAGTAAACATATACGGCCACTCGACCTGATCAAAAGCCTTTTCAGCATCCAAAGCTATTACCACAGAATCATCCGAACACCTAGCAGAACTATATATGAGATTAAACAATCTACGCAAGTTAAAATAAATGTAGCGGTTAGGGATAAACCCTGTTTGATCCGGGTGGATAAGTTTAGCAATATGATCCTTAAGGCGGTTTGATAAAACTTTCGTTAATATCTTGGTCTCAACAGAAAGGAGAGATATAGGTCGATAGGACGAGACAGACATAGGATCACGATCTTTTTGAAGAATCAACGAAATTACCCCATGATATAATGAACTTGGCAAAGAGCCAGACAATTTTGAGTAGTTAAACATACGCAAAATCAGAGGAGCTAGCAATGAGGAGTAAGCTTTATAGAACTCTGCTCCAAAACCATCCGGTCCAGGGGCCTTATTATTTGACATCTGTTGAATAGCTGTCTTAATCTCATCTAATGTAAAGTCCACCTCCAAATCTGCAACTGCCTCATCATCCAATTTCGGGAGATCACACTTTTCCAGAAAGTCCTCAATTGACGACTGACTCGCAGAACTCTTAGAGCTATAGAGATCACGATAGAAGTCTTCAAAACACTTGTTTATTTCTTGGGGGTTTCTAGTGGTCTGCCCATGCTCGTCATTGATTGACAGTATTGTTTGCGATGCTTGTGTTTTTCTAAGTAATCTTGCAAGCAACCTATGAGGCTTATCACCTAGTTCAAAGAATGTTTGCTTACACTTAGTGATTTGAAGGCAAACTTGTTTGCTGAGCAGAGAACTATACTCGCACTTCAATTTAGTAATTTTGCCCAGTAATTCTATATTGGGAGAGGACTGATAAGTTTGTTCTAGCTGCAGTAAATTTAACTCAAGATCCTTCAAAGCCATTTCCTGGGATTTACGTTTAGCTGCAGAGAACGAAATAATGTGGCCTCGAATTACTGCCTTCATACTCTCCCAGAGAATTGCATCGTCAACATCGCCTTTATCATTATCATTAAGAAAATCCAAAATGTGCTCCTCTAATTTCTTATGAAAGGTCTCATCTTTAAGCAGAGTTGGGTCAAAGCGCCAATCCCGTCTCTGTAAGGTAGCTAAACCTGCAAAATCCAGATTAATGGACACAGGGCCATGGTCAGAAATCAAAATGGGATGGTAGGTAACATCCCTCATAATATGAACAAGTTTAGAGTCCAGAAAGATATAATCAATACGGGAGTACGACCCATGTACGGAAGAGAAAAAGGAGTAAGCCCTGCCTGTGGGGTAGAGTAATCTCCAAGTATCCACCATGTTCATGTTTTTCAACGCACTCTTCACAGCATGACTGGATTTAGACTGTTGGGTATGGGCCGATGCACTTTTATCCAAGCGGGTGTCCAGTACCAGATTCATATCCCCAGCTATTACAATATGAGAATTATCCACATTTGGCAGCAGCTTAAAAGTCCTTTGAAAAAACTCAGGGCAATCAAAGTTAGGACCGTATACGTTTACAAAGGTGACAGGTAAGGAGTTCAAGAGACCTGTAAGAATGAGGTACCTTCCCCCTGGATCCGCAGTAACTGTGCTTTGACAGAAGGGAATATTCTTCCTGAACAAAATTGCAACCCCTCTTGCTTTAGCTCCAAAATTAGCATTGTATGCCTGACCCAACCAATTGGCACGGAGCACTGACTGAACCTTGCGTTTAGCATGCGTCTCCTGTAGAAAAATTATGTCAGGTTGCAATCGTTTAAGGTGTGCAAGAACTTTAGCCCTTTTTACAGGATTACCCAGGCCTTTCACATTCCAACTAATCAACCTCAGTGTAGACTTATTGAGTGTATTTAACATAAATGCTACTTATCCCAATTCGACTAGCTAACCAGTAGTCATACACTCTGAAATTATCACGTTTAAGCTTGTACCACCATAGAACAAGAACATCCAAACATAAAACACAAAAAACAGTCCCACCAAAAATGAGGGGCCCCCCCCATCGAAGCCCGTCTCCACCCAACATACCCAGTAGGAACATAGTAGTAGCTACAATCCTTCCCATAACCCATCCCGCAGCCCCACACCAGCAAAGAGAGATTTATAAGACACTTTATAAGAAAGAAAAAAAAAAAAAGAAAAAAAGGCGAAAATTCAGATAAATTAAAATACGAGAGCCATATAAACCATATATGTGCGAGCATTACTAGGCTCCCATACAGCAAATCAAAGAATAAACAAGGACCCTGAGGGCATATATTGTCCACATTGTACGGAGCAATATCAGCAACAATACTGACCCAAGCTATATGAGTCCACAGCAACACGCCCAGAAGAACAGCAATAATAAGGCTTATACAGAGAAAACATATAATCGAGGACGTAAACCGTTGTGTTGGAGAGCCCTACTCATCCGACCCCGCGGCCAGTTTCTGGTCCAGGAATTTTTTGGCTGCCTCTGGCTTATCGAAAGTCTGTGTGACCCCGTCCATCGTCACCCGAAACCGAGCCGGATGAATAAAGCCGTAGCGTAGATTGGCCGCCCTGCATCGTTTGCGGATTTCTTCAAACTTCTTGCGCCGTGTCAGCACCTCCGCGGTCAAATCCGGAAAGATAAAAACTTTCGCCCCATTGTACTGCAGCGGAGCTTTTTGTGCTGCCATCCTCAAGATACGCTCGCGGGTTTGGTAGTAGTGCAGCCTTACAATTAAAGGACGAGGCCGGTCCCCGTCAGCTGGCTTGGGGCCCAGGGCACGGTGTGCTCTATCCACCACGACCCTGCCCGGAAAATTCTCACTCCCCAGGAGCTTAGGAATAAGCTCAGAAACAAAGTCCAGCGGGTTCCCTTTCTCTGTTCCCTCCGCGACTCCAAGGATCCTGATATTCTGTCGTCTGGACCGGGACTCGAGGTCATCCAATTTTTTGTGATGTAAATCGTAGCCTTTCTGGAGCGAGTCGCAGAGCGCCTCTAAGACGGCAATCCTCTCGTCATGCCCATTTACAGTTTCCTCAACATCATGTATCCTCCCAGTTACCGCGGAAAGAGCGGCCTCCACAGCATTCATCGTGGTTGAGATAGCAGTCAATTTGCTATCAACCGAAGCCTCCAATCTAGTGATTGCACTCATTATGTCGGCGGACGTCGGGTTAGCCACTTGGGAAGTTACGGGGCTAATTGCACTCGGCTCCCCAGCTAGCGCGTGCCCGTTAGCTAAACTAGCTGGTTCACCTCCATCTTCTCCGATTTTCTCAGTCTTTTCATGGACTTTTGGAGCCTTAGGCTTCGTCATTGTTATAAGATATATCCAAACGTCAGAAATCAACAGAAAGGTGTCAAAAAAACAGATGGGTATAAACAGAAAATTACAGGCTGGTGCGGAGCTCTTCCAAAAAACGTCCTACGCCATTGCTTGCTAACCACGCCCCTCAGTAAAAATATTTCTAACCAACCCATCCAGTCCACACATACAATGAGATCAAATGAAAGATTTCGATAAATTAAGTTATGTGAAAAAAATAAGAAATGACAATGACAGTATTGAACACGCTAGCTGAAATGTATTTAATACTTTGTACAAAAGGATTACATTACAGTATTTCAAGACACCTCCTGTATGGAGAAACTAGTTGCATGCATGGCTCAAGTGTAATTTTGGCCCATTTTTCCACACAAAACCGTTTTACACTCATTCTTACGAGCCATGGCAGTTGAGTTCATTTCTTCTTGTTTTCTTTGAAACAGCTGTGTGTGTTGATTCCAGGTCTTTGTGTAGTGCTCAACGAGTGGTCTTTGGCTCTTGAACAGGTCTTCTGATAATTCTTTTCACTCCTGTGTGTGAAATGTTGCACAGAGCACCTATGAGTTTGGCGGAACAGGGTTAGGGTTGTTGGTGAAATGATGTTCTTTCCGCTTCTAGATAGTGGCCCCAACAGTGTTCACCAAAATCTCCAGTAACCTTGCACTAAGAAGCAGGATTGCTTTCTAATTACTGACAGATTTCAACCAGTGTATGACTTTCCATGCCTTTTTGCACCTCCCTTCCTTCACATGTTACAAATCCATACAGTGGACCTCAAACTCCATTATAAACTAGTAACCAGCCTGAACATGTCAACCACGATTATGGTTTTTAAACATAGATGTGTCACATTCTGCTGGAAGTTATCCTCCTAAAATCTGATCCTAAAAAGGTTTTCAGTTAGCTTTAGATTTACTGGCTGTCAAGGCCTTACCACATGACTCATATAATATTATCACTCATCACTCAGTGAGTCCTTATAAACCCAACTAAATCTGTTGAGTGCCCACTCATTTAATTCATTAACTTGTTGCTCTCTTTTGAGCATTATGGCATTTTTGTGGCTGGACTGATGTCTGAGAAAAGTACTGGCATACATAGATCTAGATATGAAATTGAAGATGATATAAATACACCAACGTTGTACTAAAGCTGAGAATATTTAGAAGGTTGATGTATATTAAACACGCTAATGTTACATTATATAAACATTAAAATGGTGGAAAAAGGGGAGACAAGAGGACTGTCATATCTGCCATCACATGAGATCAGGCTACAAATTCGAGTTCTGCCTGTCTCCTCAAAACAGAAAATAGGCCACTTCCTGTTCAACACAGCCACTGCATGGCACTCTTTGACAGTAGAACACAATACATTATATAGGACATGACAACACAGCTTCAAAGGGAATTATTTAGTACTCAGGGTTTGCAACAGATAATTTCCTGTTGCGCACTGTATATTAAAATATGATTGTTACATACAGATTGTGTTTATAATGCACAGTTTTTAATGTATCTTGAGTTGTGCTTGCTTTTTAAAATGTTTTGCTGTACTCATCCTGTTTAATCTGTCTATAACACTTGTGTATTACCGACTCGTGGAAACAGTTTTCAGGAGCTTTGGGGAAGTGGATTTTCAGTGATATTGTAAGTTAAGATGTCTAATCAATTTTCTGTTTTTTTTTTTTTTTTAATTAGATGTAGTTAAAGCGTTTAGCGAGGAGAATGATTTGTTTTATATCAAAATCACAAACTGTTGTTCTCAATCCAACGAATAATGGACTAAATAAATACCTTCACTTTAATGAAGACAAATTTTGAAAAGGTAAAACAGACGTTTATCACGACTGCCATCATCATTATGAACATGGTTTCATTGTTTTGCTCAGCTACTTCTTCGATCTTTGATCTTCACATGTGACCATTACATTAGACGGATAACATAAAAGTATGTCTCTGAATGTTTTTGGATTCTATATGACCCAATTTGACGATGATATATTATGTTCTGGTAACAGTCTAAGTAATTTCCTTGTTAATACCATGTGAATGGCTGTCAAAGTCAGCAGCTGTTCCACTCCCTGCTCTGTCTCAAGTGCCAAACCCACATGTATTGATCAGCCTTTTGTGATGGTAGCACTTTTAATTTGGTGCCCTTAAAAAGAGGAAGGTGAAGTGGTTGTTGTTACTGGAGCTATTGCTATTTTTCTTTACAGAAATTACAGGTTTGTTTCTTTTTAGGAAACCTTGAATTTAACAAATGGGATTTCAAGTTGGATTACCTGAAACTGATTGAAAAGGCAGATTGTTTTATTCGTTTGTTCATTTGTTATTAACACTGCATTTGATGTTGAATTCACATTTCATTTCTGAGCGAGAAAAGAAAAAGAAAGAAAGAAGAAAAACAAGACTGTAAATCAATATAAATGAGGAGTGTTAGTTATTAGCAAAAATGTAACCTGCTTGTATCCTCAAGGCCAAAGCATTGAGCACTGAATGTTAATGCGGGTTTGTTTTTCCTTTTAAAGCCTGTCATGCAACTAAGGAAATGTGACCACAGGTGAGCTTATGTTAATTAACGAAGTACTGATAATAGGTGGAGCCATGTCTTTCAAAGAATGTCTGGACTAACTCTTAGAGATACGCTGAGAGGTCCTGTCACTCAGGAGGACATCAGAGTACAGCTGCTGCTCCTATGCATTAAAATGAGCCTCCTGAATGGTTGGATGTACCCAAAAGTGTTTTTGTACATCTAACCAGGAGGAGAGGAGACATTGTGGAAGGGTCATGTCCCTCACTTGGTTAGGCATCCCTTAGTATCCTCGCTGGAAGAGCTTGAGGTTGTAGCTGAAAAGTTCGCCTCTGTAAATACTGCTGCCCCTGTGACCAGGACCTTGGTAAGAGATAAAAGATGGTTTTATGGATGTTACAGTGAAATTCATAGAACATAAGTGAGCAAAATTTGGGCTTCAATGCATCAATTTATTAATATTTAATATAATTAATGTAAAAGACAACCACTATCACCACCAAAATAAACTAAAACTTTTTTAAAAAGCTGGCCAAGCCTAAAAGCTGGTAAAATAAGAGCAAGTCAGTTTTGTGGCGTCTTCACAGTAGGCACTGCCATAACAATAAAATTATTCTGTAACAAAAGCACTAATGTAACATTCAGTAAAAAAAAAAAAAGAAGCAAGAACACAAAACAGCGATCTCGATACTCTAACTACCTTAACCACAGAAGAGAAAACTAGGATGGCAAAGACAGCGAGAGAGAGAGAGAAAGAAAGAGGCTCTGTGACATAGTGGAAAAGTCAAGGATGTCTTTACCTGATATCCATACAACCTGATATCAGCATATCAAAGCTCATCACCTGGTTGAAGCCTTGTCTGAGCTTTCCGAAGGGAATGTCAAACATGAAAGAGACGGTGTTTGAAGAGTTAAGGTAGAACTGAGCTCAACTGCCAGCTCCTTTTTAAATTGTCATTTCAGTTGGTATGGACTTCTGAACTACTTGAAACTTAAGAAGTAGCCTTGAAATGATGAAATGCTGCCATGGCTCTGTATCCAAGCTTACAGAAATCTGATGCTTGCATTCCTACACTGCTGGTCATTGAACAGAAATTGTGTGTTTACGTAGGCGCGTGGGTGTGTTTGTCTGTATAAGTACACGTTGTTGTACTGCTTATAAGTTTAAAATATGGTGTTCTAAGATGGATTGATTCATTCAATCAACACGCATCACATAGATAATATATAAATAAATAAGATAAATGTCAGCTGGCAAATGCAATCTTAGAACTTTTCTTGAAACAGTTTCAGCAGCAGCTATAATTTCAGCTGTGTGCAGGCAGGGCGTGGACTCAGATGCAGGACTCGGAAACGGAAGTTAACTGAAAGCGCAGCTTTATTTACTGGAACATCCGTTAATTTCACCTGAAGACGGGGGCGAGACAGCGCAGAGAAGGTCAGGGTGACGTTAACGACGCGACAAAGAACTGAAGGAGACGCTGACATCAATACACAGAAAGATAACGATGACGTGGAAGCACAGCTGACACGGATAATCAAGACAGGGGAGGAGCAAAGACCACCTGACGTACACTGACGGAGACTAAGTAAAACAGGGAGTACACAGAGACCCAGACTGGAAGGGGAGAGAGAGAACACGGAGGAGCACGAGGGAGAGAGGCAGACATGACGGGCAGGAAAAACAAGATGGAATAAAGGACAAGGGGAAGCAAGAACTCACAGTACAACATAAACAGACACACAGAGGGAGACACAAGGGGGAACCCTAATAACCAAAAGCTAAACTGAACAACCTAGGTACTATAGAATAAACACAATGGACCTGAAAACACAAATACTAACACCAAATGACAGAAAATACAAGACAACTCAAAACACTGGGTCAAAAGGACCCAGGACCATGACAATGACAGTGATCTATGATGGATGCTTAGTGGAACACAGGGGCATGTGTGAATGTAAACTTCCTTATTCTGTAAGTAATAAGACCCACTTCTACACTCGTGCCAAATAACCTTATTCTAGCTCAAGTAAGTAAGGAGTCAGTAAGCCATCAAGGTTGTACTTTTTAGACCACTGGTGCCAGACTCGTTTTACTCTATGGCCCGTGGACAGCATGATTTGATATCAAGTATCATCCTAGTAATGTTTTGCCAGTTTCCCTTTTCCTTTGAAAGTTCAGATAGAACATCCGTTTCTTTATTCTTTTATATATTTAATATTTTATTTCAAACAAGAAGGAGCCAACAAAGGTTGCTCACTACTTTTATAACCAACTTTTATTGACTGTACCGGTTTTTGTCCACCATAGCAGGTATAAAAACACCTCAAAGGCAGTGTTTCAAACCAATATATTAAGAGTTTCTTTGGGATTGTTCTTTTACTTAATCTATAGGATGAAGTGATGGACAATGACAGGGGTTAGTGTTTTTAGGGACAATCTGCTGCCAGCACAACAAGAGTAATGACAAAGGATCACTCAGCTTTGAATAATTATAGTCAGGCACCGTGTTAGGAGTGACTGACTAACACAGTGTGTTTGTGTATTTGTGTGTGCTTGTGGGAAAGAACTTTAGGAGGAAATGATGATTAATGAGTGAGCAGACCTTGGGAAGGACAGGCTGCCAGTGGGACAGATGACAGAAGATGAAAGGATAGGAGGAGGAGGGACTGAGTGGAGAGGTGGACAGAAGTCTATAGAACCTCTCATTCTGGCAAATGACTGTTGAATGCTGACACTTACAATAGCACTCAGTTCCTCACCATGCTATTTATTTTCCTACATTGCACTGATTGATGATACATCATTTCTTAATGCCACAGCCACTGTTAGTTGGGTTAGAAGGCAGGTTGCTATTTTTGTAACCTCCTCTGTAATGAAACTATACTGCTTCTCCTGGAATTGATTCTTCCACCTGGGCTTTTCAACGAATTTTACTTAAAAGCAAATGTAGTTCACTTTCTAGTTCCCTGATTAACACACGTAATACTCAAATTTCTGGTTTTGCTTGTTTATTTGTTGGACTGATTTCTGAACAGCTTTACTTCAAGATAAAAGTGGAATTCGTCTACATGAAAGACATGAAACATTATGCCTGTGTGAACTGATGAGAGACGCTGAAATTGAGGCTGATTGATGCCCCTGCTATACAGGCATGATTAGGTTTCAGTAGTTAAGCACAGAGTGTTGACCTATGTACTAGCAAAACCGCTAAAAGAAAGGAAACAAAGGGCTGATCCAGGCATTGATACTGTATTCTCTCACATTTTAATTTAAAAAATGTAATATAAATTTTGTGCAAAAAAACATGTCATACAATATCATTCAAAAGTGGAAACTAATTGATTGGATTTTATTTAGAGGCGAGAATTGAGATATTTCTTTGCAGGCAACATGAATTTTATTTCCTTGTTTAATTTAGGTGGTTGCATTTGTCATTGTTCATAGTGAAATTAAAATGCATCTTATTTAAACTGAACAAAAAAAATGAATTGTAGATGTATCTGAAACTTCAGTTTGGTGGCAGCCCTACTTACTTGTGCACAATAAAACCAGAAATGTCAAATACAACGATATATAAGGACATAAAGACAAAAAACAAAAAAAAAACTCCTATGTTTGCAGTGTTTTATGATTGTTGTGCTTGTGATGCATGGCTAACTAGAGAAATTATTGGAGAGGGCGGGTGTGATTTTGCTGCCACAGTGTAGATAATTGTGAGTCATCTAAAAGCAAACGCAGATACATTTGCCTTTGCAAGTGTTTCTCACACAGAAGCAATTTGAGAAAAAAAACACTAGAAATATGCAAAATACTTATTGAATGATCTATATGTCATTATAACATTTCCCACAGTTCTAGCCTAAACTTGGAAGTAACAGTAAAATGTGTTGTTTCTTATTCCTGTTATAGCTGGAATCTTGTTATATATATAGGAGTCTACCATGAGTATATTGGGACTTTTTTTTTCTTTGAAAACCTTAGAAATCCATGATGTACTGTTGCTTTCTTATAGCAGTGGGTCTTATGAATTGGCATGAGATGAGTCCAGTGTGGTGCAGTAGTGAGTTGGCATGCCACTGCCTCAGATTATGCTATTCTTTAATCCATTTGTTCCAGGCACTCATATGAGGACTCCAGTCAGCAGTCTCAAAGAAAAGACTCCTCTTCACTCTCATCCACTGGGATAACACCATGGCTAAAGCACAGGCACCCTGAGAGGCAGTTGCTGTCTGCTACACACATCATACTCACACACATACAGTACTTGTGTAGTCCTCTTTCACACAGTCTCCTGGGAGCCAGACACGGGGAGACCATCCTAGTGTGAAAGCTCTTGGTTGGGGTCGTCTGAGAGAAGAAATGAAGTCTTATGGTTATGTGTTGATGCACACATGCATGTCTCCTTGAGTCAGTACACAGATGTGTATGTGTAGTCTACCTTTACTTGAACTTGTGTATGTGTGACATAGAGCGAAGTGAGCTGGAGCAGTGTGACCATATTTGGCATTTAGTTTGAGCAGAGAGGGATTGAAGTGCTGAGCCAAAGATGCTTGACTGCTGACCCTTTTATCTTTCACTGCTTCTCTCTTTCACACATTGTCAGACTTTAGAGGTATTTTATTTTTTCCCACTAACTAAGTAATTAATGTTAGTTGTTAACAAAACTACCTGTACTGATATAAGAAAAGCCACAATATGATTCAGCATGTTAGAATCTATGCTTTGTATGTGTTTGGATAGATTAAATCAGTTACTTTATTGGCTAATCTCTAATTTCTTAGCAAGTGGGGGCTAATGCCAGTGTTTCAGGGCTTCTGGCATAGCCAGCAGATATCTACATAACTAATATCCAGGCTAAGATGTCCCATCCCATGGGGTGGGCATTGTTTATAGTTTTACTATGAATGTAAAATATATTTTAACATTTAATAGGAAATAGTTGTCAGACTATATGCAGTTATTTCAGTAGTGCGTCCCACTTTAGTTCACAGACTGTGAAAACCTGCATGCAGCCAAACACCTCTGCATATATTGGTCAAGAGAACAAAGATCACAGTAAGCTGGAGACTAACAAGCTTCCAGTAAAGAAACATCTATTCCCTTGCCTACAGACTAAATATTCATATTCAGTTTTCAGTTTTTAGAGATTATACATTAAGTAAGGTCTGTGCAAACTTTGTGTTTCGGGTTCATAGCAGTTTGTGTGTGTGTCATTTATTGACAATGTGATGCCATAGGTGTTGACTGGGCTCCTGCAGCCGTGGTAACAGGTGTGAATTTATACACTGTAATTGGCAGATGAAAAACAAATAATTGAATCTGTTGAAAAGCTCACAAATGCCTGACTGAGTAGAAGTGGGTCCCCGTGTGAGCAACTGGGGTATATTTAAAAAATATTTTCTTTGTCTGCAAGAAATATAAAGAACAGAGAATCTCACTCAGATAATAGCTGTGTTGTGTTTGATCGTTTTGAAGAAAGGATTTTGATCATCATTGATTACAGTAAATATTTTATGCTAGTGTTTTGCAGCATTTATCTAAATTTATATGACATTTATATGTCTCTTTACATGGCCAGTTCATCTTGCATTGCCTGTAGATAAGTGTTAGGTGGATGGGTATATTAAAATATTCAAGGCATCTCAAACGTCACGATTCAGTTTCATTCAGCAGTCATTGTGTATGATATATATAAATTAAACAAAGCTTCATGGCCTTCAAATGAAAGCTGTTTGTTATAAAATGACATTTTTTGAAATTGTAGTCCCGTTTTGCACTTCATAATTACTGTTTGCTTGCAACCAAAGCTGTCCTGCTTTGTTATGCTAGTCTTTCTCACCAATCAAGCTTACTGGCTACCAGATTCCAACATTTCTCTATTTTGCCCAAAAGAGGAAAACAAAAACATTTGTTATTATGAATAAGCTTTGCTTTGGCACTGGAGGTAGAAGAGCAAAGTTTTAAAAACTTAGATACCCTTTAGATATGGTCGATATGGGAGGAAAGGAGGGAAGGGAAAATGAAGACTGTTAGTTATCTTTCTCCCCTTATTTCAGTTGGGTCACAGAGAATCAGTTGCTTCCATGCTGCATCAGTCTTTCTGCTGTGATGGTAAATTAAGAAGTTGTGAAATGGCAGACAGCCTCTCTGTTGCTACAACTAACCTCTCCAGCTTCTTATGACTCTGAATACAAATGAAACTTAAATGTGTCTTGGTGATTATGTGTGTGTGCGCGTGTGCATGTTGTCTTTAATACGACACAGACTCAGGTAATTAGCAAGATCTCACTTTGTGATTTCTCAGTCAAGAGTCAATTAGTCTAGTGGTTTGTGGATGAGCCAGCGTCAGTCCTGTGGTACGGGGGAAAAATTGTTAATGTGTTTGTGTAATGCGAAAGGCGAGATGGCATATTGAGGAGTTTGACAAGTATTCATTATCTCAGGGCTACCCAGAAATCTAGGAAATCAAATGTGGGTGACACATGTGTCTTAAACATAGAAATACAAAAGCCACTATACACTAAATGAAGTCCTAAAAATTTCACAAGAAACTAAGTTTATTCATATTTTTAGCATCGACAAAGGAGTTGTTGAAGTTGTTCTTGCTAGGCTTGCCATCAAGTTCCAATGCCTTGAAGACTTGTTGTATGCCTCCAGAGGAGCACTTGCATTTTCAACAATTTTCAGCCACCTTCAGAAGCAAGCCTCTATGACGTTTCGCAGAATCTCTTTCCCAACTTCGCTGCAGACCGTGCAGATTCTTTCCTCAAACTGTGACAGGTTAAGGGGCTTAGCATACAGCTTGCTTTTGATATAGCCCCACAAAAAAAGGCATGAGGTGTAAGGTTAGAAGAGTGCAGAGCCCATTCAAGTGTGATGGCCATGAAGCTTTTCAAACTCGTGCTGAACTGCAGTCGGGGACTGAAAAACTTCTTGCCAAGCAGGAATTTTGCAAAGCAGCTCCAATGTCAACTGGTGAGCAGGCAAGGCAATGATATCCTTTGAAAAACTGCAGAGCCTAAGCTGTCATATGCTCATTTATGTCCTCTTTAATGGACAATTGTTTTTGGTCTATATCATTTGACTTTTCTCTTGTTATTTCAGTTATATTTGAGCTACCCTAACAAGTCCTGTTGTGCTCAAAAGTGGACGTCTTGGCTTTTCCAATGATATCTCATGTGCTTGGGTGGCCACTGTCAGCTCCAAATAGGCAGGACATCTAAAAAAAAAAGATACTTGTTTCCTCAGTTCTCAGGAGGATATGCTGATGGCCTCAAGTCTCTCTGAATGATACCTGGAACAAAATAGAAAAAAGGAATTGTGTAGTGCCTTTTGGGACACCCACCCTCCAGTAGGCACAGGTTTTGGCAAACTGTCATACCTTAAAATTTATCGATGTCATGTCTTTAATGTGCAGTCTTCAAGAAACATGCTGTCTGTCTAACTCTGAAATCTCAGAGATTAGTCTCTACATTATTTCATTACTGATTCAGTATTCAAAAACTGATAAATTGATAAAAGCCATGCATCTGATCCAGTCTTTCATCACTGCACTATTAAACTGTTTTTTTAAACTCCCAACTAGACTTGGAGTTTTTCAGCGATGTTTTAGTAAATTAATCCTCAATTGTCTTTTCCCATTAAACATATTATGTAGGTCACCCAGTTTCATTAGTCCAACTTACTTTTACTCACTTAGTAACTTATTTTTTAATAGATAATAACATTTAAAAAAACAACCCTATGTGGTCATTGATATTTACACAAATTATGAGAGTAAGGGCTTCTAAAATGTCATTATAATGCCATATAATTAAGAGGATTTCATTAGTGGTCTACATACTATGTTTTATTTTCTACCCAACCAACAGCATCAGGTTGAAATCACAGGAGCTGATGTCAGTTGAAATCCTGAAGGTGATATCTATTCCTGGGCTCCATTTATTCCTTTCAGAGTTTTTACCTCCTATGGTGTTCCTCACAGGGTCCCTTTCTGTCTTAGCGGCTGTCATCCTGGCTTCCTTGCAGCTCTAGGTTTTGGTAATGAGCAGCCTCAATACTCATTGCCCCCTCATTACAGTCATGGGCCTGCTAGAATTGCAGCTTCTTTTTCTTCTCTTCTGGATGTCGCTATCAAAGAATCCACTTGCTCACTGCTAGACACAGGTATGCTTCTGGCAGGCTCTGTGACATATCTGGGTATACAATATAAAAAAAATCAGTATCTAGTATGTACTGAATCTATTTTACATTTCTTCTCATTTTTCTGCTGTCTTTGTACCTTATTATTTTTTGTTTGTTCTCCCAAAAATATTGGAACTCTTTACCCCGTGTGTGGTTAATTAGTCTTTCTTTGCAAAGCATAAAACAAAGATCTGAGGACCTCGTCAAACTCTATTAGGGAAGAATAGAGAGCAAGATGTGTTTGGTATAGGAAGAAGTTGCTGTCTAGTTCTACAACAAGTACTCTTAAATTAAAATGAAGGCAGTCTTCTTTGGTTGAAACATGACAGTCAACTGTAGTTGAGAGCCAGACAGCTACAAAGGAGATTCAGGTATAGGTTAAAATGTCCTTCACAATATTCAGGACAGTAAAAAATATTATGAAAATTAACTGAACCTTTAAAACGTAGTTATATACACACATATCTTAGTGAGGACATCTTATTGACATAATGCTTTCACTAACCGCTTACCCTAACCATCAAAAGTGAATGCCTAACCTTAACCCTTAGCCTAAACCTAACCATACCTCACAAAGATGACTAAACATGTACACATAAACACACACACACACACACACACACACACACACACACACACACACACACACACACACACACACACACACACACATATCCCCTGGGTTTTTGTTTTCCCTATTGAATCCCACTCCACTTGTCCCCGTAGAGATTATCTTGCCGGCTTGCACACGGTGCAGCAGACAGCTCATTCCAGTGCTACAGGCCACCAAGGCTCAAGACTTTATTACCCACACAGGCCAAAAGAAATATTTGTGCCTCTGCCTCTCTCTCTAGTTTACCTTTGAAGCTTGAAGGCTTAGCCATTATTGGCAGGGGAGTAGTATTGAGCCCTGGAGAGGTGCTATGGAACCCCCTACATTTAAATTTATCCCCCTGTTTTATCTCAGCTTTCTCATTAGCAACACAGGAGACTACTTGTTACTTGTTAAGTCTTTGTTTCTGCAGGTCTTTTAATGTATTCTCTCTCTCTCTCCTTCTCTCTCTCCCGCTGTATGTGTGTGTGTTTTTCCTCTCTCATCCTTTCACTGTGGCACAATGGTTGGGGCGTTTCTTTGTATGATGGTAATTAACTTTTATGATGTTGCTATGAGCATGGTCTTTATGCTGCCATGGCCGCCACTCTGTTCAACCTGTCACTTTATCACCCCACTATGTTCTGAGCAATTAGTCTGCAGGGACACCTCTTGCCCTACCTCCTGCTGCCATTGTCCAGCTATATCCTTCCAAACCTCAGCACAGAAAGATTGCGCTTTTACAGAAGGAATGAAAATCAGCCGGCTCATGCAGCTTTCCTTTTTGTCTGTAGGAGGAGCTGTGTCTGACCTGCCATTTAAAGACTGAAAATATAGTGTTTTCCACTGCATGTTATTTTGCTAAACACCAGGCTCTGGATGGAAAAATTGTCAACACAGAAAAACAGGAATGTCTGTGGTATCTTGTAGTGGACAATTGTTATTTGACTTCCCCTCCTTTGTGTTGGGTCCCTACTCCGCACAATTATAGCTGTTGTGTGCAGAATTCTTCTCAGCAAGCTGGCTTTGGAGCATAATTTGTGTATTTATGAAAACTGATCTGCCCACACACACCACATGTTATTACCAAATGCCAACCCTCATTTAGATATTTATCACAACAGAGAAACGCCTGGAAAAAAAATAAAAATAACGCTTTTTTTTTCTTTTTTTTTTTACCTTAAGCAGGTATTTGTCATAATTACCTGACTGTCGTTAGATGGCTCGAAACTTTACAAAACTGTGAAATGAATATACCGTATAGTCATTTGTGACTCTTTTATTGGTCTCTTGGGATGCCATGGAAAGCCCGCTGTTATGATAACAGTGTCCTTCTGAAAGAGTCCTAATTAAATGAGTGTATGCATACCTGGGTGTTGTTTTGAAGTGAACCGCTTTTAAATCTAACTGGATGAAATGTAAGAGCAAGGCTGCTTTTATGCATAGTTTCACTTAACTGCACTTTGTTGACTGCAACCCATTTCACACACACATCCTTCCTCTTATCCCATGAGAATTAGAATATGTAATTTTACTGCACTCTTCTATTCAGTAAACAAAAGTGTGGCAGGTGTGAAATGGTGTAAAATATGCACATTTAAAGTATGTGAGTAGGTAAAAAAAAGACTGAAAAAGCAGAATCAGGCAGATCAACTAGTTCTTTACATGTAAATCTGACACTGAAGAAGTGAGATAACCAAGCACTGCTTATGAATAAAAACAGGTTCTTTCCCAAAATCCTAATTTGTTTCCATAATGTTTTTTGTTTGCCATAATTTACAGGCATATATATTAAATAATTACCGTAAAATACCAGTTTTAGTTATTACTTTCATTCATTACTTCCATCTTAGATGGAACAACTGAGATCTACATCTACCATATACCCAGTCAATAGCTGCTTTGACTTTACAGCTCCAGTAAGAATGTCAGATTTGAACCCAGGGAAACATTTGAACTCCTGAGTCCTATTGGTTGTCTCGTCACTGAGCTGTGGTCTTTCCTTCTTAGCTCAGATATTGATCTACCGCTTAGGCAATTAGTCTGAGCAGACCCCTTTTACCTTTTTTATCCTTTCTCCTCCCAGCTCCAGTCTAAAGCTCTTAGAAAATACCAAAGGATTGCCTGCAGTCAAAAGAATCTAAATTACCCGCTCTTCTTTCATTGTGATCACCTGCCAGCTTTAGGAGATGGGAAAGGTTTTCCCTGTTGATGCAGCTCAATCATCCCATTCTTTATCCCCTATACTACACAAATGATCTGCAGTTCAGTGACAATATTAGATCAGAAAAACAGAAACACTGGAAACGTAGGGATTGACACATATTACTGTAGGATTATTTTGAAAACAGAAAGATAATTTAAGCTACAACCAACAAACTCCGAGTGAAAACTCAGAATATAGTCAGAAAGTAAACCTCTCTTGAGACGTAACCATTGTTGTTTTTTATTTTTTATTTGTATTGCCTGTAATTTCCTCTCATTGATCTCTACTCACATGCTCACAGATCAAATGGCACTAAAGCTACCAGGTGAGGCATCTACCTGCCATCAATAGCAGTGGAGGAAAAATTAATGCAGACTATGTAGCCACATTTACTTTAGTACAATTCATATAGACACTGTCCAAGAAAAAAGAAAAACAGATTTTTGTTTTCAGTAGTGCTGCTATTTTTTTAAAGCTCAGTTGCCTTAAATTTTCTCCAGTTTGACAGTGAACTCAAATTGGCCAGTCTCCTGTTTAGGTAGTCCTCATTCTGCCTGCTTTGCCCAATTTTGTCTCTGTTGTTGTGAAAGAAATGTGAGAGAAGCAGAATAATGATCAAAAACTGTTGCAGCTTGTCTATTTGTCTTAAAGGTGTCCTCGAGGTTTTTCTTGAAAATAAACTGCTTAAGACTGTGTGACAGTCGTTGGCGTCAAAACGTAAAGTCTACAGCTGCTGCAAACGGTCAACAAGATGATACAAATATATAAGAAGGGCACCGGAAGTGGTAAATGATTAGATTGGGAAGGTTAGTATTTTTGTGTACGCAAATATTCTTGTGAGACATATAAAGTCTTCCAGTGTAGTTAAACTACTTCTGGTTGTCGCTGGCTTATTAAGATTGTGCAGCTATTAAGCACAAAGGATTGTCTCCCTTTGTCATCATTTTTCCCCTCGCCTCATCAAACTGGCATCATTAATTTACCAATTGAAAGGGTCTTTAGGCAGTTGACTTGCCATTTTTAAAGTAAACAGTGTCTAGGAAGGGAAAAAAAAAATCTCTTAAAAAATCGTTAGCTAATGAAGCCTTAACAGCAATGATTATTTTCTTACTTGGAAGGCAGTGTGTGTGAAACTAATGACTTCTGAGCAATAATTAATTGATTCTTGGCCACCTGAATAAGCAGAATTTTAATAAGTAGTGACAAAGAGGACAAATCTCATTATAACCATCTATTTAGCATATGTAAGAATCATTGCAATGCTTTGAGTGGTGTGGAAGGAAAATATACACTGAGCCTAGATCATTCCACACTCTAATTAAAAAAGAAACCCTACAAATACGAGCATCGAAGCAATATAATGTTGATTGTGGTCTGCGACACTTGACATTTTAGCCATTTGTTTAGATTTTTAAAGGGTATCTGTTAGTGGCAAATGAAATAGTGACTTCTCAGTAAAACTTTAGGACTAGTTGGATTATTTATGCAGAGAAGAGCAGCAGCTACATAAGCGTGAAGTAGTAGTTGTGAAGCTGGGGTTGTGTAAATCTCTGTGTTGCTGCTCTCAAGTGTGATGGTGTAAAAGTTTTCACTCTAATACACATTTTCCAGACGCTTGAGGTGCGATTGATTGCTGTTTCTCCCTCTCATTTCCCCCCCAGATCTATTATAACTGCACCTTTGGGCCCGAAGAGAGTTCTTTCAGCAGACAAATATATACCACGAATACACACAGAAACCCTCTGTGGACATAGCGCCAGTCATTGTTGTATAGTGTGAATGTGTGATACATCTCATATTAAAAGTTCTGCAGTGAGCATTATGAAAGGTAAAGGTTTCTTAAATAGCCAAGGGTTGACAGAATAGATTATCGAGAACTTAATGGCTTAAAACCATAAAAAGATGTCACCTCTGTAGTCATCAGTACAGAGACTGATATGCTGTTTGTGAGTGAAGGCAATTCCCTCAAGGCTCACAGGCACTCTTATCTGTCTAAACCAGGGGTGTCAAGTCATTTTACATCACATGCACATACAACCCACTTTGATCTTAAGCGGGTTGGACCAATGAAAGTCTACTTTCTGTAAAGTAGTCACAACTGTTTTTTGACATGATACACACAAAGCTGCTGTGATAAAGAAAGAAATCTGTCAGCATGACTCTTTGGACTTAAATTGTCAGAAATAAATGTGTTAAATTATAGAAAAGGTTCTGGTAGCTCATTGCTCAGACTGTCCAGTTTATTGTTGTTGTTGTTTATCTATGTATTTATTTTTATAGTAGTCATAAAAAACAATTTTTTTTAGTTGAAAGTGAAAAACAAGCTTTTCTGATTTTCACAGTTACAGAGGTTTTATTAGAGATATAGCTAAGCGTTTTGTAATTTGGCATAGTTTATGAAAATTTCCTCGGTATGAATAGCAGAAATTTGGCTTTGTTGTCAGAGGTCATTTTGGGGAAAAAAATAAAACAGTGGCCGCCAACACGACACGACGGTAGACTGCTGTGTAATAAAGTGAATAAGGCAGAAAATAGAGATTTATGATGGGAAACTGAAAGTGAACTGTAAATTTAGGCTTTTTCAAGGAAGCTGTTTTTATTCAGTGTTTTAATAAAAGCCTTATTTTTATGCATTTACTACTACTAGGGGGAATTCACATGAGGTTTAAGGCCTGGACAAGTTTGAAACCTTTTGTCCTCCACAATGGAAAATGGATCAAAATAAAAAAACAGTATCGCTTTAGCCAGCTCCTAATTTTTTAAATTCTGCACTCTTAGTCTCCAGCATCGTTAAATGCTGCTCATTTTCTCTCTGTGTACCTGGCCTGTGCCACTAAACTTGCTCTTCAGAACTTCTGCCCCCTTCCTTCCTTCACATAATGGTATGATCTAAGTCTGTCTTTGCATGTGATTGGGTGCATGGTGTGCCCATCAAAATAAAGTCCCACCCCTGCCTGTATGGGTTCTCAGCAGGGCTGAAGATTCAGCTCGCACGTACTGATGGGCCATTAATAACTGTCTTAAGAATTTGTCTCACAGGCCCGATATAATTCTATGGCGGGCCGGATATGACCCGTGTGCTGTACGTTTGACACCCCTAGTCTAGACTATACTGTGAAACTGATTTTTTTTTTTTTTTTGTTTGCCTCTCAGTGGATACGTTTTTTATATCAGTTTGTCCGTGAGTATGTCCTTTGGATTTTTAAATGTGAAGCTGGAATACAGCTTATTTTGAAAATAAAAAACAGTTTTTTCTTCAAAGTGTGAGGATAAAGCTCAAGTAAGATGAACTAAAATTTCTAAACACAGTGTTCTCAGCAATGACCATCATCAGAAAACTTTGCTAGTATCCAATTATGCAAAAGCCCTCATGCAACTGTTGAAACTTGACTAAGGTTTGGGAACGCAATAGTTTAACAAACATTTTAAACCATTGCAGCTCTGTATTTGCCTTGTCTAAAAGTCTCGTACACTGCAAAAACAATCCTTAACTGCCATTTGTATTCTCATTACATCAAATACTGCTGTTTTGTCAAAGGTGTCTCAAATATATGCACAAGGGATCCCGTTTGCTGGCCTTAGGAGAGTATGATACAGGTGATGCAGGTATTTCACTCCCATCTAGTCCCTTATGGACATGCATGAATGTAGGTACTACCTACAATTAAGCCTAAATAATTTCTTCCTCACTCTGTCACTCTAAAAGCCTGTGGGTTAAAAACTATTTATAAACTTCATCCCACTGAACTTTGCTCTCTGTAAACACATTTAGAATAAATTAATGTTTAGACTGCTTCTCTCCAGCTAATGAGTTAGCAAATAAGGAATTTTGTTATTAACCCCCCAAACAACAGAATATCTGACTGTTCATTGGATGACATGATATTCAGTCAGTTATGTGTTAAATTTGACACAGTCATTGCCAACATAACAACAGTGAGTGAGGTTACTGGGTTATAGCGTTTACTTTTAGAAAGTTGCTCATGGCTACTAACACATGCATGGATACATGTGTGCCATGCTGTGGTGGCAGCAGGGACTCAGCATTCCCATGCACGACACGTACTAGGGCAATTGCTGCGGCGATTTACCCTCTGCTCTGTTGCCGTGGTGACTGAATCACTAAGGAGAAGTGTGTGTGTGTGTGTGTGTGTGTGTGTGTGTGTGTGTGTGTGTGTGTGTGTGTATCCAGACGGGATCATACAAGGGCCCTTGTTACTTAAAGATGATAGCTCCCTCTCCCTCTTTTTTTGTATCTCGTTTTTATGTTGTCTTTCACCCACTCACCTTTTCTCTGCATCATTTCATTGTCCTCATTGCCCCAATCATGCATTCTTTCCTTTATCATTTTCTATTGCTCCATTCCTCTCATTTTTCAAATCGTACGTCTGTTCCTTTATCATTTCCCATTTTTTCTTGAACTCTGAGTATTACAGTTTGTTCGTTCCTTTCCTTCATAGCAGTTGCCACTAAAGAGTTCCTGTTACCTTGTGTGATATTCTGCATATCTGTGGCTAAACAGTCTCTATACTTCCATAGCCACCATTGGTTCTTTTAAGCTTTGTGGGGACACAATATTAAAATGAATGTAATCAGTTAGCATGAGACAATCGTTGTTTGTCTTAGCATGCTGAATGTTTCTCATGAAAAGAAAAAGCTGGATAACACAAGACTCTCACTGAAAATCCTTAATAGTGTGGATGAAAGATAATACAGTGCTTAGTACTTTATTAAAGGTCCAGATTAGGAGCTGGAGAAAAGAGTGCTCTGCTGTAAATCCTGGAGGTTTGGATAGCTTAAGGTGTGATGGGAGAGGTATTAAAATCGTGCAAGTTTATATGCTGATGAGATGAGAGTCAGATAAGACACCAAAAACAGGATCAACAGAGAAGAGATGTAAATGTCAAGAGAGGTGGTTGTGGCGACAAAAAATATTAGGAATCTTAGCTTTCTATTCGTCATATCTGCCTTTTTTATTTAGCTCAAAGCTCTTAATAATTTTATTTAGATTTTTCTGCCTTACCTGTGTCATGTCAGTCCAATTAAGTAATACATAACTGTCTTCTTTCCCAGCTAGACTGACTTCTTGAAACTCCATTTCCCAGTCACATAAGGGCTTCCATTATGCTTTTTGTAATATATTTGAGTTGAGAGTTGTTTTGTTTTTTTTGGTTTTTTTAATGCATGGGCTTATTGCACCTTGCATGCCAGTTTCCGTTGCTTCACTATCTTCATATGTCACCCTAGAACATAGGTGTCAAACAAATTTGGCCCGCAGCCTACTTACATTTGGCCCGCGAAGCCATACCAAATTACTATCAGAGCTGGCCTACTGGTATTATACAGCTAATGTATATATTGTTTAGTATTAAGCTTTGCTTGTTCCATATTCAGTTTTTCAGCAAAACGTGTTTGAGTCCATAAGAAAAGATTCATTCTTATGTCTGGAGGAATAAATATATTTCAATAAATATTAACGTTAGCTCGCGACTTTGTTCCAGTTTTGAATTTTGGCCCACTGTGTGTTTGAGTTTGACACCCCTGGCCTAGAATATTGGATTTTTGTCTGCCTTTGAATCTTTTTCTGCATTTGAGCCCACTTCTCACAGATGTGGTGTTGTGATTGCAGTTTTTCAACCAGAATTCTCACAATAATAAACTTTCAATTGTTTTTTTTTTTCCTTTAAAAAAAAAATATTTTTCTTTAGCTGTATAGGTCACCACACAAACTCATATATCTGCTATTTTGACATGTGCAGAAAATTATTTAAAAATAAGGGAGTCCATTTTTCACAGATGGGGTTTTGTGGTCGCCGTGAAAACCCTTAGTTACGTAGAAATAAAGCCAAATGAGCAAGAGGGACACAAGGAATTAAGGAATGATTTTGCTTTTTACTCCAAATATGTTGTTTTTACTCATAATAACATTAAGTTCAAATACAGCCCTGCAATAACAGATTCACTCTTCACTACAGTAACAGCACATCTTACGATAATACATAAAATTTCTGTCTGTTTGGCAGCAAGCTTGATGTGACAAAGTATAGTTCATCAACCAAACATGCCACACAGGTACATCCAAAGGACTTGAAGGTTCAATATTAGATATTATGATGTCAACCTGTTATTTAGTAGCCACTTACCAATGCGCTAACACGACACATTTTTAACATTTATTCAGTTAAAAACATTGTATAACACTTTCCTGTTTACATGATTATACATTTTAATGTCTTTACATTGTTTAATAATAGACTCAACTGAAATGTATACAGTATAGCAGAGCAGGACCGGAGCATTGCAGTAGACTTCAATATAATCTTATATTTATTTTGATGAACAAGATCCACCACCCCTATTCTTCTCTTCATAGTGCGATTGAGAATAGTAGTTTGCCATTGGCACAAGTAGACCACACAGTACACGCAGATTCTGTTTATCCCTCGTGTGTGACAGTGATATGCAGCTTGTGTAACCGTTGCCGTGAAAAGGTTATATACACATTAACCTGTTCTCACTAGAAGGGTAACAGATACTGTTGTTTTGCCAAACCTGCTCTCATTTCACTGATATGCGCCTGCTAGAGCAGTTTAAATAATTAGATGGGTCTTAGTCCCAATTGGTTAAATGCAGATCTCATTTAATAAACACACTGGGTAGGACTCATTCTTCAAAGTACAGTGTTAATGCTGTGAAAGGGCATGTTTTAACTGAAACCGCAATCTTTTTATAATTGTACAGAAGCACATAGTCGTGCTTAAATATTCTCCTGACAGATTTACACTTTGCTCCATCTCCACCCCGCCTATCATGAAATACAGCTATATTTATGGCAGTAAAAGGAGACCTTGTCCGTGTCTCTGTCAGGTAAGTGGTGTTTGACAGAATATCAGTATTTTTTTCTGCCCTTGAAAAAAAGAGGCTGCGCCACATGATTGAAAAAGCCATCCTTTAATTTAATCCTTCAGATTCATTTTGAAGTTTGGCGATCCTTTGATTTACTGTGATAACAATTAATTATTAAAATAAGCAGCTATATGACAGGAGAGTATCACGAATCTGCCAACTCTATTCTCTTAACACATACTTTACATCAGCCTGGTACAGCCATGCATATTTCAAAAACAGAAACTATGTTGATCATGCAGCAGTGAACAGCAAATGATTCACTTAATTAACTCACAATACCATAATCTCCTTTAGCTGTATCAAAGATCTGGAACCTAAAAAAAGTGTTTCACCTGACCCAGAAAGTTAATGATTAAAATTACACCTCACCTGACTACAGATTTTGACACTTTGACAGCATTAGGAAACAATAAGACGAGCACGCATCTTGTCTGCAATTACAGCGATAGAATTGTCAGTTTAACAAAGTAACTGAATAAAGGCAACAATGTTAAAGGTTGACATAATACGGCTATTATGATAAGCCAATCTGGCTTCTCTGCCTTTTGTTCATTCAACAGATTATTATGCTGCTATGAACTGAATGGAGATGAGAGTGTGCAGACATTCACTAAATTTGACATTGCCCTTCAGATCCACAGGGAGGAAGCCTTAATTTAGGTTGCCTGAGATTCAGCCTTTCTGTCTGGGGGAAGGTCAAGGAGTGTTAGGCAACACTTATTCACCAAAGCAATTATATGTAGGCCTGTTGAGCTCCAAAAGAGGGACCAAGTCAAACTGTTGCAAAGCTGACAAGGTGAAAAAGGATAAAAGGAAAAAAAAAGAGAATACTACAAGTTATACTAATGACATGACAAACACAACTTTTTCCCTATTCAAATTGTTTTGCTAGCAAAGCTTAATCACACCTGATTCATAGCAATGTTAACTCCTCAAAATTATTTTCATACCACAAGAGCCATTGTGGCATTATGTACAAAACACCTCAGGCACATTTATTAGGACTGGATAGAATCGAATCGAATAATCCTTTAATTGTCCACAAGGGGTAATTTGGTTGTAACAGCAGCCAGAAAGACACATATATAAACAAACAGTACACAGGACACAGAACAGAAACATACACAATTTTTTCTTACATATGTACATCAAGGACAATGGTTACTATAAACAGAGTACTGTACAGGTATTACATTAACTAAAATTAACTACAGATAAAAGGCAAACCCAGGTTGTAGTGTGAATCGGTTGATTAAATTATTGAAGTGATTAGATCAAAGGTTGCCTTGGTATGAACGGGTAAGAATTTAGTGGACAAAGTTTAAAGATCATAGTCACTACAAATATAAAGAAACAAATAGTTTAGTTTATCAGTATCTTTATGGCAAGCACAAAATTTAAAGAAAGACAGTAATGAATGGGTCAGATCTGTGTGGAGTCCATTATGTACGCCTTTATAAGAGCACACTTTAGCCCGTTTTCCATTACTACCTACTTGGTACCAGGTACAATGACTTAATGGAAAACCCTGAAAACCGTGGCGAATCGATCCAAGTACTACCTACTACCTACTACTCCTGCCGAGTAGGTACTACTCGGCAGGAGTTCTAAACCAATCAGAGCAGGAGCTAATATGTGACATCATCAGACTTCATGCCACAGATTGACTGGTCAGTGGCATCACACAACGAGTCATGAGAGGGGCTTGCTCACAAAAATATAAACCACTATTTTTGAAACCTGGCAACGAGGGAAATGGCTACAAAAAACAACTTGCTGCTCAGTCTGGCAGAAAGCCACAGACTGGTTAGCAGGTACATCGTCACCTCGATGATACCTTTATAGCGTTCGTGTCGCATACTAATTACGTCACAGGATACTCAGCAGCTGTGTTGCTGTAAGGATTACCATGCACATTAGGTGGTATCCAATTGTAATGGAAAACCAGTCGACCCGAGTTTGAGTTGTGGTGAGGTGATCCCAGTAGGTACTAATGGAAAAGGGGCTTTTGTAGTCTCATATAACCTTCACATCTGCATAATCAACTGTTTAACAGTGAATTGCCAAAATAGATGCCCATTACACACAGACACTAACACACACGCACACCAAATAGTTTGGGTGTCATTCACAATAATTACAAAGATGCAACGTGCTGAATATACCATGGAAATAAGATACTGACACATAACTTAAACCTAAAATATGTTAAACGATCCAGACAATATTCCATCTTAATAATATTGATTTATTATCGTACAGTCAGTACTCACTTTTTAATTAATACTAGACAGAGGTGGTAATAAAATATTTGTCATATGCAAAACACACATGGGCTAGAAGTCCCTTAACAATTAGTTTTTCTGGTGTCCTTTTCCTAGGCTGTTTATTTCTAATTTCAGATCTTTATTAAATGTGTTCACAATGAGAGGGAAATACAGAGAGGTTATATTATTGGCTTTAAACTAGTGTTTAATTCCATTCCAGGCTTCTAGCAACTTCGTTTCCTTCATAGTTTTTAGAACAGATGTGCTAAGAGCATCAGAGCATCTAATTAATTACTGTAGTCACTAACAAGCAGAATGCATATGCGAATGAAATGTTTCAGTATAAACTGAACTTTATGTAAAGGAAGCTATGGCAGGACCTCTGATATTGCTGATACTGCACCACAGGTTGCAGAATGAATTGTGGGAACCATTCTTAGTGGATTTTTCTCTTTCTTTCATTGAGCCAGTTCCTATACGTAAGAATAAAATAAGCTCCTATCCGATCCCATCCTACCTTAAGTATATCTGAGATACACTTAAGGTGTTTTTTGAAGTAGCTGCTATGATGTACCTGTTGCAGTGAAAGATTTATTTCCTTATTCATCACATACAGACATCTGGCAAAGTCTCCTTGGTTAGACACTGTGTGTGTGTGTATGTTAAAGGGCATACTTAACCTAAAAACATGATCATCACGGCGTTAATACCTAAACCCAATCAACCAGGGACTTGAAGTGAAACAATACAGTGTTGAACAAGGAAAACCTGCAGTTTCTAGGCTCACAGTTTTGTGTACTTTAACTCTTTAAACATTTATACATTCGTCCTATTATTGGTTGATTGATTGATTGATAATACTTTATTCATCCCGAGGGAAATTGGGTTAAGGCTGCCAGCCGTCCCACCGCCATCTTACCCTTCTGACCATGCATACATTACACAAACATCACGTGGGGTTGACAGGTCAGAGAGGTATAACAAGGGAAATGCACAACATGAGGAAAGACGAGGAGAAAAAAGAACTCCCCCCAGACTGAGCTCCAACAGGAAGATCAGTTTGAGAACAAAAACCCACCTCAGCACAAAACACATGAATCATCTCACAACATAGAAGACATAAGCTTCGAAGGCGTTTGGAGGGGGGGTGGGGTGGGGGGGGGGTGAGTGCAGGTCTGTGTCAGTGTACATGTGTATGTGTGCGTGTGTGTGTGTTCCGTGTTCAACCAAGAAAAAGTGTCCCTTCACCCGGTTAAGCAAAAGTCAACAATCTTCGATCTACGTGGATGAAGGAGGGACAAGAGTTCTGACAACAATCATTATAAGAATATAATAAACTGGAATATAAAATTTCTAATTATGCACCTGCAACCACCATAACATGCATTAACGCCACCTTGTGTATAGGGATTTTCTTTTGTAAAACCAAGTATTTACGCATTTTTTGCTCTGAATGAATATAGAATTTTTACGATTTTCATGATTATGATGGTTTAAAAATTAAGTTTAACTGTTAGGGTATGCAGCTGTTATTGGGGTAAATACTGGCAAATGCAAATGCTGTTAGGGTATGCAAATAAATAGGCCAATATATAAGAAGAAATGGGTAGTGCTACCTGGCAGTAAACTATTTCCTAAATAAATAAAATGCTATGCACTGTGGATGTCTTTACAGATAAATATTTATGATATCCACCTGACAAATGCTCCTTTTTTGTTCATTTTATTTATTTGTTTACAGAGTAAAGTCAACTTTTCCACTTACTCATCAGTAGTGGTTTTTGATACGGGCGACATGGGCGGTTGCCCGGGACGGCATCATGGTGGGGGGGGGGGGCATCACGGGCATCGGCAAAAAAAAAAATTACTCGTACTCGTGCTGCCCCGACGTCATGCCAGCGCATATCGGGAATGTCGTAGGCACCGATTGGTTTTCTATCGCCCATTTGCTGGGAGTAAGGGTGCCCTCTGTTTGCCATGTGCGCCTGCTGCTTGCTGCGCAGGTAGGAGAGGGCGGGGCGGCGGGGGATTCTCTGGCTGGCTGGAGCAGCAGCTAATAACCAACTCGCAAAATAAAACAAAATTAAAACAAACCAACAAACACGAAAACACCAGACATCATGATACAGACTTATAATTTGCACCGATGTTTTTTTGAAATTCTATACGCGAAAAGTGAGCGCGAGAGCCCTCGGTGCGCCTGCTTGCTGCTGAAGTCAAAGTAAACTTTATTGTCATCTCCGCTACATACAGTCCAGTATATAGAGACGAGATGACGAGGCTCCAGTTACAGCAGTGCAAGTAAACAAACAATATATATAAGAAGAATAAGAAAATAAATATACACTTTAGGACCAGGGGTAAAGGGATCAATAACAATTTAAAATTTATAATTTACAGTTTGATGATTTAAAGTCTCACACACAAGCCGTCGAAAGGGGAGGGGGCCCTGCTGCTTCCAAATAGAGCACATTTCATTCATAATGATGTAAATCCAAGTCCATTATGTATTCATGATTTGAATCCTGGGTTGTGCGTAATCCCAGAAATAAACCCATGACAAAGTGAATCTGTGAAGTAAGGTGTAGGTCTATTAGGTTATGCTGTGGTGATCCTCGGGTTGGGGGGTGATTGTTCATACTGGAGTGCAAAATTAAAACCAATGGAAGATGGACAAGAAAAGTACAAAGCTATCAGGTCCTCAGTTTAGAAAAAAGAGAAAAGAAGAGGAGGAGAAACGAGCAAAAGATGCAGGTAAGCAGATGTGTCATTGGATAATGGCAGGTCATCCTGAAACAATCAGAATCATATTCAGAATACTTTATTAATCCCTAAGGAAGTTATGTGGGTTACAGTTGCTCCAAGAAGAAATGGTAAAAAGGGGAGGGAGTGTTCGCCCAGGGTGCCAAACAGGCTAGGACCGCCACTGCTACTTATAACTTATTTTACTAATTGTGAAGTTGCACTGATATCCTGTTTACAAAATGCCGAGCATATGTTTTTATATTTTAAGAATTATATGTGTTTAAGAAAAAAAAACAAGCAAAAATACATTTCCAGAACACATATTTTGTTTTAACTGTCAAGAAACGTCAAGAAATAACTTTTCAGTCAGGTAGATATGTGACAGTTCATGTGTGTTAAGCAAGACTTGTATCTCTTGAGTTGGCTATACTCAACACACAAGCACACAAAGGTGCAAAAGAAATCAATCGAACTAGAGAGGCTTGCAGTCTATCTGTAGTGCGGTGCATTCTCCAACGATTTCCTGCCGACATTTTAATGTATCTATAGGACAGGTCGATGAGCACGCCGGAAAGAATTCTATATTTCTGCCTGATGAACTACTTAATCATCTCAGGAATGGTTGGCTGAGTGAGAAAAATCCATATCCATTTTACCTTTTGTCTTTCATTGGCCACTGCCTCTCAGGTCATCAAAAAATAGAAAGAGAAATGAGGCGGGAAAGTGAAGGAGGTAGCGAGGGTGGATAAGAAAATATATCTCAAAACAGAACATGTGAGAAAAAAGAAAAAAATAACGGTAGGTGCAAATCATAAATAAATAAAGAAAAAACAAAGCTGTCATTCCAATAACAAAAATTATGTTTACAACATGAGGATTGTTTAAAAAATATTTTAAACAATTAGTATCCAATCATTGATTAATAATAATGTATTGAGAGCAAATTATTCACTATTATGATTTTTTTTTTTCTGTGATACAGACGGGGTTAAAATTTAAAGGGTACATTAAATTGTGACACACCACTAGCTTTTAGAGACTTTGTTACTGCTGTCTCTCCTTGCGTATCATTTGTCTTAATTTCACTGTATTTACATGGATAAAAAATGGTTCTCAGGACTCAAGACCCAAACCTCAAGTCTAACTCCAGTCTGAAGTCTTTGCTTTCTGCGACTTGAGTGCGACTCGAGTCTAAGTAGCAAGTGTCAGTTGCCATCTCTGCTAAAAGAAGAACTTTTTCCATATCCATATTATTTTCACAAGCTGCAGTGATTTAAAGGAGTATTCATCGCATGGTTTCTTGTTCAATGTGAAACACATATTTTGCTGTCTTGGAGGTAGGATTATATATATTTATAAAGTATAAACTTGATCCGACTCCTTTTTAAGCATGCAAATTGTGTGGTATATTGAGTTATTCATGACAACTTGATTTATGTATTTTGTTGTTATTTTATTATCTATATTTTAATGTTCAAAGTAAGTCAGTCAATCAATCGCGTGCTGCTCTATCAACCAGCAGCTGGTGCTTTGATCCTCTGATATTTCTAATACTCTACTGAGCTGCACTCATGTGTTGACTGATCTGCCAACTCAGTTTGATTGCTATGATGCCAGAGGAGCTTCCAAGTCGAGGTGAGACAGGTAATCACTCAGTAGTTCAAAGATGTTTTACTCTTGCGGTGAACGTTCGTGACTAGGATTGTCTCGCCCTGTGTTAGCCAGTCTGAGTACCTGAGTATCTGTTGTTAGAAGCCCACTTATTTGTGCATCCTGGTGCTTATGGGGTACTATTACCTTCTTCAGCTAGGTGTAGATGTCAGTGCATATGTCTTCATAGTCCAGCGTGTTTGTTGGAAACAAGTCAAAACTTTATGATATTAACTGGCTCTGGTCTGGTACTATCTATCTGTCTGTCTAATATTATTATTTTAAGGCCAATAATATGAAGGACTTGTTTCAGATGGAAATATTCTGCTGTACTACACTTGTCAGATAAATGTAGATATGTAAGTATTCGAGAGTTATATGTAGGTAGAATTAGCTCCACTTCAAGCCATGCATGGTTAAGTAGCACTCAAAAGGACATACTCTTCAAAACCTTCTTACGTAATATTGTTAGTACTTCCAGATGGCTATGGATCTCTATTATTTTTTTTTTAGTAATTTTACTTTGTGACGACTGTAATGAAAATATTTTGATACAGATTAACGTCTACTTCTGGAGAGCTCGATATGAAATAGTCTATATATTAATTTACAACATGTAATTGAATTATGTTTAGAGCAAATTTAAGGTTAATTTTACCAGTTGTTAATTAAAGTGATAGGATTAATCTTGTAGTTTTGCTGCTTTTTTGCAATAAAAACAAAGATCAGCAACAAAAAAATATACATATTGTTTGGAATACTTTTTGTGCAAGGGAGGTAGTATATGAATAAACTCACAAAATAAACACAATATGTGAGTTTATTAGTTTATTGCAAATCTTTTTTTACGCAGTCTAAAATATGAACAATTTATTTGAATCCCATAATAGGTATATCATTTCCCCTTATCTCTGGGAATAATATGTTTTATTCTGTGTTTAGTCTCAGCTGATTCTAGACTATCCAAAAGAGCCATAACATGGTCAGATTAACCAGTGAGAGTACTCCAGTAAGACTCTTTTAATTACTAAAATACTTGGATTGAGAGGAACTCAATTAGCTAGAACTTACTGCTGACACTCTTAACTAAAATGCAAACAGAGAACAATGATTAGGCTTCAGGCTGGGCTGTAACATTTTCTACCCAAGCAAAGATTTTCTACTTAAACTGCAAGGATGAGCAGCACCAACCATTAATCACAGAGAAGGGAGCAGCTAGGAACAAGGGAGTTGGATCAGAACTGATTTAATGTCACTTTAGTGGGATTAAAAAAATAGATCAAGTTAGGTGCATCCTCTGATGTGATGTGGTCCATAACCACAATGTTTTTAGTGTTTCATGATATCTGACTCAAGTGGGAATCTGTATGAAGTTTGTCTCACTGTGCCTTAAGGGAACTGTTAACGTACCAAATGGAAGTTCATTAGAAGGCTTTCTAACAGGGATTAGTGTCACATCATGGTCCAAGCGTTCTCTTCTTGGTTCCGAGCATTAATCATTTGCGTAAAAAATAGATACAGATGTAAAGATACTTAGTGTTCACTAGTACAGCAGTGTTGACTAAAATATCTGAGATTCCTTCACACATTTTGTCCTATCTATGGATTATTGGGGAAACAGTTCTGGGCTGCAAAGCCTCTGGTGCGTGTCTGAAGATAGATGAGCAAAATTTGTCAGCCAGAGCACCTATAATTACACACAGGAATTATGGGTGCACACTAAAATTACTGACTGAATAATAAGAAGGAACGCAAACACTTAGATTCATTTCACAGGTGCTTCACACGTAACCAACAGCTAATTGGGTGTGGGACCCAGTTTTCTGAACAAAGCCTCGGCTGTGAACACATCTCTTGAGATAAGATGTCTTTAAAAAGCATCCACAAGTGAGAGTAAAAGGGGAGACAATGATCTAATGTATGTAACAGGTATGGTATGTATGTGACCCTTAAATTGCAGTTGGTATGAAAGAACATTGTCACTTTAGGTCGCTAAACAGCATGGTGCACCGCATAGAGTTTTTATACAAAAGATCTGTATTGTATCAGACCAAGAAAGCATCAACTAGTCCCACGTTAACTAAGGATTTTTCTTTATGATCAAATCACGGATGATGCTAAGCTGTACATTTATAGTTTCTGTGAATACATACAACTTTACATTCTTCCTCTCCATACTCCTCTTGTTACCCTTTCGCAGCCTGGAGAAAAAACAAAACAACTTCTGCCTGAATTCTTGCTGAATCTGTTCGTGCAGTCGATTACACAGCAGCTCTTTACCATTTTAGTGGTGTTTCCCATATTTTTCCATGTGAATGCATCAATGGCACTGACTGCTACATATTTTCCATTTTTACTGTTGTGACTTCTGTGCTTCTGTATGAAGACATTAAGGAAATACTCTTCTCTTTGAATGGGACATACAATGAAGCTGTGCTGAAACACATTATAAACTTGTATTATTACGAGAATTAGTATCTTTACAACATGAAATAAAGTTAAGCATTTTATCTATAGAATAGAACAGAATAGCCCTTTATTGCCATTGTACATGTAAAACAAAATTAAAGTCTGAGTGATAAATATATTGAATGAAAGCCTAAATATAGAATGAGCACAGACATGTGATGCTGCGACAAGAATCGGTAGCGTGGAACGTGGAATTGGCTGACGGCGTGGAATCGGTAGTACAATGCACTACGCCAAACGCATGCACTGTCCAAACTAATACTAGTAATAGGGTTCAGTATTGTACTACTGAAGAAGAAATTTAGTCACTGGTTGATAATAGAAGGCAGAATGTACTGAACCTTTAGTTGACCTTTAACTATGCTCAACTTAACAGAAAATTCTTGCAGAGAAAAATTATCCCATTTTCAAATCTGTAAATTCTATGTGTCTCACTAAATACTTCGGTAAGACTCGGCAGTGAACCGGTCGGGGAGGGTTTGGCTTTAAATAATTCAAGAGCATTCCTTGAAGTATAGGAATATAGGAGATGGGAATAATTTTTCTTTTTTTAGCATCCTGTTTGGACCTTCATGTTGTGCATTTAATATCTCTCAGCAAGTTATTTTGCAAATTGGAAAGCAGGTCTGAAAAAACATCTCAAAACTTGGTAGATTGGACACCATACCCAAAGCACCCTATTGATGTGACACACCACTAGGTTTGGCAAAACAGCATTTGCATTTGGAAAATTAACTGTACGTTCTTTTATGTTTAATCTACAGGCCTAGTATAATAGATTTTCATATTTAGAAATGCAATTGAAGTAAACTTTATTCTAATGAATTTCTGATATATATATATATAGATAGACAGATGCTTACAAAATCATGCCATACAGGTCATCAAAAGTTAATACATAGACCTTTTGAGGAGTGTTTCCTATTCTGACTGTCAGTCTCCTGCTGCAATGTAAATATCAAAGATGAAATGGTGAGCAGTCGCTTGGCTAAACAACTAAAACAGCTGAGAACAATAAATCAACATTCAATTTCGAAAACTGTGACAGCAGAGATAATAATAGCATCCAAACTTAAAATAACACTTTTTTTTTTGTCAAACAGGAAACTATCCTCCTCTCAGTGGTTTTATCTCTCAGCTTCCACTTCTCCATTTCTGTCTGCCTCATTATTCCCTTCCCCTCTTCCCTACCTACCCTTGGTGTTTTAAAAATAAAAAGAATCAGTGAGAAAGAAAATGATGTAAAATGTTCCTCCAGTGTGTTCCTGCATTGCTTTGGTAATGTCTCCTACTTCTGCTTATCAGGAAATATGATTCGATTTTTGGCTCCAACAAGGTATGTTAGGGGAAGGTAAATCACATAAATACAAATTACTTTTTGTTCTTTTTAGTAGAGAAATAGAAAAGAAATGGTATTCACTAACTAGAAAATATAGTTAGATAACACACTTAATTTTATTTTTAAACACACACTATAATTCTCTATTTTCTCTAAAATGTCAGCATGTTTCTGAAAAAAATGCCTTTGGTCTAACTTCTTTTTGTCAGCAGTTAATAGCAGTATATATTGTGCTGGCAGTATTTATTTATTTTATTTTATTAATTATTTTATGTCTCTGTGTGTGTTTTCTATTCTTTTCTATTTCTATAAGATTTTGCAAAGCTGCCCGCTTAATATATAAGGCAAAATAGAGCATCACAGAATCACAGAATAGCTGAAGCTGATTTGATGATGTAAACTCTGCTCTTGCTGACTTCTGCTCTGCCAAACTTCTATATGCCATTAATAAACTAGTTAAAAGTAAACTTAAACTCTAAATTAAACAAAGCAGCAGTTTGATTGGCAGACAGAGGCTCTAGAGGAACCATACAGGTACAGCTACTGGCTGCTCCCAGTCCACTGCCAGCCGGCTGTCATCAAGCTCCCAGTGGCTCCCGAGGCATATCTATTTTCCATCATTAATCCGCTTTGGAAATGGAAGGCTGTTCTCTTTTCAAGTTCAAAATTATGTGCAAATACAAAATAAATAAATAAATAAAATAAATCTTTCAATGCAACTTTCAGTGCATACAGTGTCAGGGCTTCTGTTTTGAGTACAATTTGCCACTTTTGATTCACTTCTTATTGCCAAAAAAGTGCCACTTTTCTGGCTAACTGATGACTGCAGCCTATTGTAGAAATAGATAAATTAGGAAAAATAAAAATCAATTTTTATGTCTCTTGCCTTCTACTAGTGGATAACACAAAGTAAAATCATCTTAATTCGTGGCTAGAATATCATCAGCAACCAAGCTAGTAGCTTTGAAATCATCAACAAGTCCCATGACAAGGATATAAAATGGGTTTCATGTGGGGTAGAGTTTAATGTATTTAATTTTTTTTTTTTTTTAATTTGAAGGCAAACATTGATCTCACAGGAAAATATGACGAGAGATATTTTAGTTGAGAATTACTGTTTTTTACAAATGCGTACAAAATAGCAAATATAACCACACATAAATACTTCCAATATTTGTTTGCTATTATGTTAAAACCTGACCCTCCAAGACAAATAACTTGACCCCAGCCTGACTTGGTTATCCATTCCACCGTGAAGCAAATGACTTCCAAATTCTCCCATAGTTGGTGCTGATTTAGAGAACTAGAAAGAGCAGAGCCAAGGATGGATAGATGAAATATTGATGAAAAGCTAAATGTGTGATTTGTAGCATGGCATCAAAGGCATCTGCTTCACTGGTGCAATGAGGAAGAGAGGGAGCAAGAAGTGAAGACGGGAAGGTAGTGAGAGAAAAAGATATATGGATGCGTCCAGACCACAGATGATGACAAGAAGTGAACGAATTCCTTCACCGACAGTATGATAACATCATATAGCTGTATGATAAGGCATCTCTTTGTAGCTATTTTTGTCACGCTATCAGAAAGATACCATATGAAAATATTACTTTCTAAATATCTTTTTTATTGTAAACTAGCTTTAGATTTGGATAAAAATCGTCATCATAAAATGCAATGTGATGAAGATGTGCTACATATTTGGAGTTGGATGAGTCTGTAATCTACAAACATATATGCAATTGGCGATGTAAATTTTGACTAGAATAATAAATATTTGCTTATTGCACCTTCATAAAAGTGAAGAGCTTTTGGCTCTATTCCCTTTCATATAATTGCATAAATGCCTTTGCACTCCAGAAAGTTTTAAAGAGGAGACCCATTACACTAGAATCTGTTGATCACTTGGGCTCATTTTATGAGTATGATAAATGTCTCACTTTATTTTTTCCTCACCCAAGGCTTAAGAGTGGGTATTATTTAAGGTCATATTAAGCCATCATCTACACAGGTGAATGGGAAACCACACTGGCCTCTTATACCAGATGTTTTGAATTATATGTCTAAGCAGTGTTGCAAGATGTTCTCTTTCCGCACATCAACATTCCTCAGCTGGACAGCAGTCATAATTCTTTCATATACTGATTGATTTTCACTGCAATTGCAATTCTATTGCATAGAAAATAGCACCTAAAGTGCTGGCATCTTTAACTTTTCCGAGCTCATTGAAAATTTAGATTTAAATGCAGTAACATCTATAAGGATAGCATATGGCATTTGACACATCATTATGTTGATCAGAATAAAGGAAGGACGTGGAACAGGATCTCAAAATCTAGATGATGGCGGTGGTGAGAGAGTATATTTATGTTTGGAAGAGATTTTCTGAACATCTAGAAAGAGGTGAGCGTGTGAATAAGAGGTTCCATATATGATGGTCTCAAAGGGAGAATAACAGGTGAGATTTAAAGTATGTGGAGTGGAGGCTGATTGGCCTGATTAAGGTAGGCAGAAAGATGATTGGACTACACCAGTGATGTCAGCATTGAGCTTGACATCATGGGAAAGTGGAAGTGATGTAAATCATAGATTAGCCACCAAACACCTGGGAAGCAGAGAGATGTGTGACTACAGATGTTCCTTATTGAACGTCTGTGAAGGTTCTCAGTCATCCAGGTCATCGTAGTCAAAGGAGCTTGCAAAGAAAAGCATCTGGACTTCTTTAAGTTGCTTGAAGACGTTTCACCTCTCATCCGAGAAGCTTCTTCAGTTCTAAGGTCAAATGGTGGAGAGTCCCAGATTTAAACCTAGTAGGAGTTTCCCCCCACAGAGGGACAAAAGGACCCCCTGATGATCCTCTAATCGCCTGAGCCAAGGTGTGAAACTGGGTGTGGGTCCCAATCAGCCAGGGTTTCGGGTGAGCTCAATGTAAAACCTGGCCCCACCTCATTCCACCATTTGACCTTAGAACTGAAGAAGCTTCTCGGATGAGAGGTGAAACGTCTTCAAGCAACTTAAAGAAGTCCAGACGCTTTTCTTTGCAAGCTCCTTTGACTTCCTTATTGAACCTACTCATGTGCTTCATTAATATTTTTGTAGCTACTGTTGCTAAAGTGTGGGCATCTTGAACTTTCCGAGCTCATTCAAACTTTTGATTTAAAAGCAGTAAAATCTCTAAACATAGCATATGACATACAACACTGCATTGTGTGGTCCTGAATGTATAAAAGAGAACAGGATCCCAAAGACTAGATGGTGGCGGTGGTGCTAGAGCAAGGTTATGATTGGACGAGATTTTCTGGATGACCCAGGTGACTGTGGGAAAAGGAAATTCCATAAATGATGGTCTCAAAGGGAGAATGATAGAACTGATGATGATTGGTAATGATATGGCCAAAAACGTTGGATCACAGTTTTGAAGACTGGATTGAGAGAAGAGCTCGATAGCTGGGAGAAAATGAAGCTGAAAGAGCAGAGCAGCAGGATAACTCAAGAACCTGTGTTACGCTTAATAAATGTATAGAAAACCCTCATTTTAACATTCAGGGTGTTGCGTATGTCCTGCTAGTTTTCTCAAGTGAAGTCAAGTGAGTTATTTTTCACCAGTTTGAGAGGTAATTTTTTTGACTTGCTAATTGTCTTGTCTTATAGATAAATTAAATGTTATAGTCCATACTTAATTACTTACCACTTGCAAATGCAAAACCCTGACATACACATTAGGTGTATCTGATAAATGCAGCAGCAATAAAATTGTGTGCTGTAAAAACCCATAATTAAAGATGATGGCAGACAAACAGGACACCAGACACACCATACAGTACAGGACGAGCACCCATTGCAGTGGGTAACGTTCTGCAACTAATTTTAGAAATGGCAAAAAATCTGTGGCAGTATCGGTACATAAAGTACCGACTTATTGCTCTGTTTGCTCGTCTTTCACCCGTTCCTTCTTTTGCTACCCTTCTACCCCTCCACTAACTTTTCTTTTATCCAAGCCAAATGCTAATGCAGCCAGAAGGTTCTTTGAAATTGAAATGATGTGAAAATAGAATTTCAGTGGCAAATGAGCTGTGTTTGCTGGTACCGCCGGGGCCAAACGAACCCTTTGAACGTGTCTCTCCCCCAGTGAGGAGGCCCTGTTCTGGGCCGCTGTCTCTCTGGCGCGCCCCTCCCTTTTGACGTCAGCTGGGAAGCTCCCAGTGGAGAAGAGATCAAGCTGAAGCTGAAGTAAAGTAATTGAAATTTTGTTTCACACAAGCGTGCATGCACACGGATCTATACATATCCACATTTGCACATAAACATTGTCATGACAAACTTCAAGACAAACACACATTTGAACCTCCATTTGTACTTTCTTCAAGTTCACAGTCCTTAAATAATTTCCCCCAGGGATCAATAAAGTATTCTGATTCTGATTCTGATAAAAAGACAGGAATCAGGATTAAAATAAGCCAAATTCTTTATTTTTTTCTTTTCTTTTTTTTTGACTGGGGAAAAGAAAGAGGGAAAGAAAAACAGCGGGGAAAAGGGACGTGGATAAAGGGCAAAAAAACGAAAACCAACAAAATAAGCAGACAAAGAATACATATATCAATCACCTAGATCACCTGTTGAGAAAGAAAAAAGAGAGCATAAGCAGAAGAAAAAAAAAAGAGAGTAACATAATAAACAACATCACGATGATATATGGGAATATAACAGTAAATACTAAATATTAAACATTATTGTGCAGCACGTAAGATCGACAGCGCACAGTGTGCTTTGAGGTAGGAGCCAAAAAGGGTGTAGTTTGTGTGTGTGAGCACCCATGTGTACACCTGTGAGCATGAAGCAGGTATGGAGGAGATCGAAACTCCAGACATCCAGAGTCCCTCAGAACACAAGAGACCAAAGAGGGGCAGCCGCGCCACTATCCCAGAAAGAGCTGAGGAGAGTCCCAGATGAGGGGTCACTCAGCAGCCGCGGAGCAGAAGCCAGGGGGGGTTGCAGTGACGCGCCCGTGAGCTCCGCCGGCAGCCAGCTGTGCCAGAGTGACCGAGCCCCAGGTCGAGTGGCCGGGGGCACCCCACCCCCGAAGTGGCCCCAGCGAGCCCCAGACTCCAGGCCCCAACAAGCAGCCACCAAGGAGTGAGCCGGTGCGTACCTGGACGCCCACCCTCGGACACAAAGAACCACCTACGCACCGATGTCTGAGGGAGTCCGCCACTGGCAGGGGAAGTGGTGGGGGGAGATAGGCCTCCATACCTTGGAGGACCTGAGATGAGCCAAATTCTGACGTGAAATAAGATAATTAGATATACCTGAGAGTTAGTTAGTGAATGATTTTAACATATTCAAACACTGTAACTTTCAAAGACTTACACAACTCATAGCCTTTGCTATATTTCAAATCCAATGTGCTTGAGTGTAGAGATCAAACAGTGGACTGCTTTGTAGATGAAGATTAGACACATGCACAACAGACCTGTCTTGAACAGTTTTTTTGGAATGGTGTCAGTGTCAGGAAACCAAAGTTTAAAAACTCTGAGACACGGAATTTGATCAACAACATCCTCTTGTGGGGAAAGACAAACACACCGACCCACCGAAGACAGCCAGGAGATATGAAATGAAGAAACGGAAAGAGAAAACGCTAACGAGAGATGAGAGAAAGCAAAGACAATGGTTCAACTGAAGAGAGTGTTTAAATTGTCATTGTTTCAGATGACAGCAGTCCCAGCCCAAATCCCTCTGAACATGCTCTTTGCTTTCTGACACGTGCATACACACGCAAATTCTGCAGGAGTGAAAAGACGCACACTAAAGGAATTCATAAGAGCATCAAATGTGTCTTTAACTTGCATTCTTCCTAATTGCTAGCAAGGGGCTCCTCCTCTGGCTCCAAAAAGACATCTTGTTGTACTGAAACGTATGACCATACTAGTCACTTGATCTGTGGCCTCTGGAAAAAGTCTCTTATGAAACCCATGCATTTTGTGATTGCTACTTTTAGGTTTGGTTGAATATAACATGATGTACATTTTGTAAATCATGGTCTGAAATTCCAATAGACACACATGATTACCGTATGAGTGTGGCGTGCCAATGGGTTTATGAGTCATATGTGCCTTTTGGTTTCAAAACACCACAAAGGCCGTGGCAGGAATGTGCAGCTCAAAGCTTAAAGATGGGTTTTCACTAACAAATCTGTGAGATCACAGTGGCTTCATCTACAAGATACTTTTACTTCTAATGGCCATATTAAGTGATTTACCAGTATATGAAAATTGTGGAAATTTATTCCAGTCCAGTAATCACATTTCCAATTATTTGTTTTTTTGTTAGTTTGTTTTCTTTTCCCACAAACGGGTGGGTAATGTGCATTTTGTTAAATATGTCATGGAGTAATTTAATTATGGGAAAATAGGTGTAAATGACAGAGTTATTGGGACAGACTGGATACTGGATTAGAAGCAGAGCAAGTGAGTCACACATCATGGTAGAGTAATGAAAGATATGAATGTGATATCACTGTGTGGGACTGAGACAACAGGTTGTTTTGTTTTTTTGCTGGAATATGCGATGATTGCATACTGCAGTATATGAATGTACAGTGTGTGTATGCGGGAGCGGCGGTTGTTTACTTGTATAAGTGTTTGGGTGTACGCTCCTTTGTTCCTGTAGCAGACATGTCAACACTTGTCAAGTCACAAAAACTTCAAGCAGTTGCTTTCTTTGAAAAAGAAAGAGTCTGAACTTCACAATCAGCGGTTGTATATGAAACACGAGCATGGCCTGACATGGCCTCTCTTCAGTCTCTGCGTAGATGCCTTTGCTGCCTTGTGCATCACATTCTGGCCCTCTGCCCAGTATGGAAATATCCCTCAGCCTTAATGGACATTTCATTTAATAATCAGTGATTGATCACTGCTGGTAATCGTGTATAAGTAGGAAGATTCTGGGATGAAGAATATTCTCAGTCAATAATTGGAAAATGTAGAGAGCTCTGCAGAAAGACATGCTACTGCGCTGCCAATAGCAGCATGTCTCCTTAACTCTCCACTTGTCAATATGGCATCTCTTTATTTGCCAGTGGCAATTAGCACCATGAAGTCATGTTCCTGAGTTAGAGTCACATCAACCTCACAGAGCTAATTAGACACACTTGACCTTTTCTGTAAGAAGCTAATTTTAGCAATGAAACTTCACTTGAAGATGAGACTTAGACAATTTGTTTTCGATTGTAAGTGGGGACATGTTAAGTTTAGCTTACATGACAATTCAAAATTTGTTTGTGGGTGAAGTACTTAATAATAACCATGGAATAAATAGTGTTTTTGAATTGCTTTTAATAGTGTAGATCGATAGCTCTGTTAAAATGTCCTGCCTACAGAATTAAGTCATAAACAGTCATAAATATACGTGTTGTTATTGTAGATACATTTGAGTTAAAAAATAATGAAAAGTAATTGCTATGGTTTTTATTTATTCTTGTTTGTATATTTTCTGACAGATATTATGAACAACATTGACAAAGTTCAGAATAGTCTAATTCTATAAACACTACGAAATGCTTCCGTTTTCAAACAAAAATGTGTTTCTAGTATTAGAACTGTTAATAAAATAAGGATGTAACATTTTCATGTATGAATCTAGAAAGTTATAAAATGCTAAAAAAAAAAAGTTGCTAAATGTTTAAAAACGAAATATGTGTTTTATAAAAGAAATGATCTAATGTGAAACGGTATCAGTTTAAGGTAATTATTGTAGAGCCTGCCACCCTGTCTCATTTGATGGTATCTAGATTCTTATCACTTAATATGGCAATCCAGGTTGTGTTTTAATTGTATTGGTATTCAATCTGGCTTGGGTCAGCCCTATACAGTCAAGATGTGTAAATAATTGAACAGCCAACGTTAAACCTTTTTTGTGACTAATGAGCTTCTCAACATCAGTTTTCATTGATGTTTTTACCTCCTCTGGTCCATAGCAGATATGACCCCAGGAGAGATTCTCCAATCAGACGCACACAGGGATAAGATGCACACTCAAACACGCACACACCTGTCTTAAGACGTTTAAAAGTCAACCATGTTTGTGACATTTTATGACATTTATTATTCATGAATGTGGCAGTTCGGTTTCTGTTTGTGATAGAGTAACAAATGCAATTTACATTTCATATTGCTACTTCTCTAAACTGAACATGATGGTATCCATCAGTGGATGCGAGCAGAGAAAATGTGTGGCTGTGTGTGTCTTAGTTCATGTCGGTCAAACAACCTATACTATACAAATGAATAGCATCCTACTCTTTGCATTGTGCACTATGCTGCAGAAACATAAAGCTTCCTTATTGAGAAATTATTCATATCAAGCATGCAAAAAAATATACCATGTCCTGTGACAGGTCCTTTTTGTAAGGGCCTATCAATACATTTTACAGAATATTAAGAATAATGCCTTTTAAGGGCTTTAACTGTTAATCTAGAAGGAGTACTTTGTTGACGTGTGATCCAAAAAGGCAACTTTACGTACTTTCATCTGCTCCCTTTCTACAAGGGGTTGCCACTTTGGGTTGCTCGTTATGTTTCATTTGGCAGTTTTACTCTACATGCCCTTCCCAGTGCAACTCCAAAGGTGATTTGTGTATTTAAACAATAAACTTTAATGGACTAAAATTGTTATTGTCAGTCACTGACCTACAAAACTAGTTCACACCTTATTTATAAATTCTTGAATTTAGTTTTTATGGCACTTTAAATGCATGTTATTTGTTACCTTGAATGAGAATAACGGTAGATCTACCCTTTTAAAATGTTTTAATTCAATTTTCATGTGTTTTATACTGTAGAGACAGATGATAAGGAAAAGTGAGAAAGCTGAGCTGCGATTCATTCCCATGGAGCTAGATGTACGTGGCTTTTATAGTAATTGGTTTTATTCCCATGAAGCACGTTGCTTCCTTTTTAAGGTCTCCTTTACATCGTGTGCACAAAGCAGGAAACAAATATTTTGGGAGATGCTTTTTAACACGCAAATGCGGCTTCTGGCTGCTTCGGTAGCTCGGTAGGCCAAGGCACACGCACTGTTTGTTCCTACCAAATCCCATCCTGTTTCATCTTTTATGTCATTGTTGGTGCCCGCTGTCTACAAAAGAAAACAACTTTGAAACGGTGCCTTAAAGAAAATAAAATTGTTGGCTTTTATGGTGTATAATAAACTGAGCTCAGTCTGGTGGTGATTATGAAGAGGTAGAGGCTTAATGCAGCTCTCAGCCCCTGTTGGATTTTTTCCATTTTCATTATTATTATTATTATTATTATTATTATTATTATTATTATTATTATTATTATTATTATTATTATTATTATTATTATTATTATTAACCAATCAAAAAAACACTTTGGTTAAAATAATATTTCTGATTATCTGAACAGTGCCACAGCGGTTGGCATGGTCACCTCATGGTTCAGATACATTTTCCTGGAGTTTGTATGTTCTCACTGTGTATGTGCAGGTTCTTTCTGGATATTCCAGCTTCCTCCGGTGGTTCAGACATGTATGTTAAGATATTCTGAATTGGTTGTGACAGGCTATGTGATATACTGGTGTACCCCACCTCCCATGCTATTTGGTGGGTGACTGTGTTGGCCAACAACTGTTTGTTTTTTGGGGTGGTGTGTGGCAGTGGAGGAATCTACATAAATAAAAATAAGTTCATAGAAATTGATGTCAAATTTTAAACTCTTACATGGATATAAAGGTCAGCTAAAGCACACATTAAGCTCATAATGCTGAATTTTCCAAAGATAAACTGAAGCATGTCATTTATGTCATGTAATCTAAAAATAAAAGCTGTGCCATACATGTGTTTAGACCATTAAATCACCAATGAATTACGATACATTCTATCACCGGAGCCATTTCTTATGCAGTTCTACACAAACATCTTTTCTCCCGAGCCTTGCCTCAAAGCCTGAAGTCAAAATCCATATTTCTTTCTTGTGTAAGTAGGGTTGCATACTCGGGTTTAAAACCTCTGCAGTTCCTGTCATGGCATATTTCACAGAGCAGTGGGTGAACACAGAGCAGAGCTGACAAGTCGCACTGCATGAGGAGAGAAGGCTCAGTTCAAAAACAGCTTGACACACTGATAAATGCACTGGCCACTGGCCTATTAGCTGACAGTGTTGGTCAAAATGAGTCAGTTAACAAAACGAGAGAGACAAATAGAGAAAGACAAAAACATTGTCTCGTTTGATGACAGACATGCTGTTCTGACACATTTTATCGTATACGTAAGATTCATCAGTAACTACTCAACTATGCTGGCTGAGGTTCAGTCTCCCAACCATTTTTGGTAATGGGTTGAGTCAAGACTGACAAATCCAGTAATACTAGTGCTGTCCCTGCTGGCGTGGACATACACTGCTGTGTGATTCCGCCTGTTTATGGAGGCTTTACAGCTACATACTTGGTCCAGTAAATCTACTCCTTTTTATCATGACTCTCTCTAAGCAAGACTGACTTCAAACTTAATGCTTCACTTATTTGAGTGTCCAGAAATAAACCTGGCAAGCCTGAGGTAGTCCATCTTAATGTTTATGCGATAGGTAAGAAGAAGACTAACCACATGCAGAGATTTTTAAGTTCATATGTGACATAATGACAATTCCCAACAGTCTGATTACTGAGTACCCCAGCTCTTCTTTATCAATATTTCCAGGTTTACACATTTATTACAATCGAAGTGACTTTATACTATGAAACACAAGAGACGATTTTACATATGTCAATCTGTCACTCCAAACTAATCTTTTCATGATATATTTACAGATATAATCTTCATAACAACTAGGTCTCTCCTGTGTTCAGTTAACAAAATAAAAAAGGGGAGGCAAGTCACGATCTGAGGAGGCAGACCGTGCGGTGGTGTGTGTGGTGGACCCAGGTGCGAACACACGAAAGTAGACTGGAGTAAACTTAACTGAAAGCGAGCCTTTATTGTGGCTGGTGACAAGGAGTGCAGACAAGGCAGAAACGCAGTGACAAACTAAACTATGACTAAACTGGGAAAGTAAAACTAGGAAAAACTAAGAAGACACAGGAAACCATAACTATGAATACTAAGACTGGCTGTGACAACATGGAGGGTAGGAACACAGACAACGCGACACAGACTACATGAAACACAGAGACTAAATACACATGAGGGATGATCAGGGGAAGTGGCCACACATGGGAGCACAGCTGACACACATGAACCTAACGACAGGACAGGAGGAGTGAAACTGAATACACTGACAATGAATACAGACTTTCAAAGTAAAACAGGAAACATGGAGATTAGACATGACAAGAACTAAACATAACCACGCAGACATGACACATGAACCAGGGAGACTTAGTACAGGGGGAGATGACATAAACAACTAAGGAACAAAACTAAACTGCAATCTAGAAATTAACTAGGTGAACTAAGCTAGGTGCAGATGAATACAAAAGATACATGAAACTCAAATACTGGGTCGCTTGACCCAGGACCATGACAAGGCACTCTTTAACTCTGGAAAACAACTTTAAAACAAGATCAGTCATCCAGGTTATCGAAGTCTAAGGAGCTTGGAAAGAAAAGCGTCTGGACTTGTCTAAGTTTCTTGAAGGTAAAACATCTTCAAGAAAGAAGACTTCAAGAAGTCCAGACGCTTTTCTTTCCAAACTCCTTAGACTACTTTAAAACAAGCAGATGTGTAAATACCCTTGAATAAACCCATTGCTTTAAACTTCTGACTTCTGTTTGAGCTGCTGCTTTAATTGTTGACTAAAACATAACCAAAAGCTTTCGTCCCACCTTATGCTGATGGACATTTAACAGATATTTCTCTATAAGACCTCTATAAGCAAGATTTCTGCAGGAGTCAAAAGCTCCAATTGGTAAAAATGAGTTTTTATTTGATAATTGACGCATGTTTATGCAAATGCAGGTGCTGTTAGCAGATGAATTCCTCAAAAAATGTGCAAATTAAACCTAAGAGCTCCTGACATTTATTTTTTGTTCTTCTCTTTCTTCTTACTTCTCTGCTGTTCTTTTTTTTTTTTTTTTGCTCGCTCGTTTGCATACTAGTCACACATCTTCGCTCATGTCCTCCCCTCCCAGACTTTGACTCGCTGACATTGACAGTGTGGGTGTTTGTTTCATCAGAAAGCAGTAGAAGGAGAAAGAACAGTGGAAGAATACAAAGAAATTAGCAGTAGCAGGGACGGATAGGAGAAGAAGAAATATGAACAGATAAAAGGAATGACAGGAGAAAGCAAAACAAAAAAGAGAAAATAAATGCAGTGTGAAACAAGTCAAGGTGAGAAGGATATTTAAGTGGGTGTGAAAGCTTTTAGTTCTCCAGAACATTACTTTGTAACTAGTTACAGCTCAGTTGATCTTTCCAGATTTTTATTGCTGGTCTTTCCAATTTTTTTTCAAATTTTCTTTTCTCTAATTATTTTAGAAAAATTGTTTTAACAACTTCAAAGTTTTATGTTCACTGGCACCGGTTCATGTTCTCTTCTCTTATGTTCCTTCTTGTGTCATTTGCAGTAGGTAAACATGTTGCCTGAATTCAATTCTGTGATCAAGTTTATTTCAAGTAAAAATAGTTGGACATATTTTTCTACTGTTGACAACCAAAACTAGGTATGTCTGCATTTTATTACTCATTTGTGTATAGTCACGAAATGTGGACCCACTTCCCTTAAGGTACCATAAAGCAACCCCCTGTAAATTCAATTAGTCGGTTTTGCAATGGCAAATAGTTTAAATCACACGGCACACCACCAAACAAAAATGTAACACAAAGCATATTGATAATTTTTTCCTGCACACCTGGCATGGTGGAATTGGCTTGGTTTGTCCTCAGCATACCCTCTTTTGCTTTCCTCTGACCACTACTCATGCTATGGCCTTCATCTGGGTCAGAATTTTCTCCAGGACCCAGGTCAGATTGACCACTTTTTTTTTCTTCAGATATTTATCTATTGCTATTACGTGTTGTGTCATCTCACAGCATGACTATTATGTCATTTCTTCTTCTGTTTTACTGGCAGTTGGCAACCTATTTAATTAGAGCTGGTAGTTGTACTGCCCTCTAGTGAAAGAGAATTTAACTGTTCTGCCCGTAACTCACGCCGATCACTTAGAGTACTAATCAGGTGGAACTAGATAATTTTCCATGGCACACCTATGCACCGCGGCACAGTGGTTGGGAAACACTGGTCTAGATTATCTTACATGAAGCATAGAGTAAGTGTGATACCCTCCACTGTACTGAGTAGTTACCCAGTTATCATATGTTAGTGGTAGGTATTACATATGCATATGCTTTTTTCTTAATTTCACATTTACCCTCAATATGGAGAATGTTGTTTGAAAAGTTGGTGCTTGTACCACCTACACATTACTGCAGAACTGTGCATTTCAGTGATCAGCATTTCTTGCAAAATGCATCGACTTCTTTTATTTTGTTGCCACTGGTATTGCTTCTAATATTCACATTACTGCTACCATAATCTTTCATAGGTCTAAGATTAGTTCCATTTTTTTCACTTGTGCTGGTAGAGGGAAAAACTGAAAAACTCATGAAATGATGTTCAATCCTGTCTGTCTCTTCTGCCTAATCTTACTTCATATGCTTCAGGCATAGTTCCTGATGATGATATGGAATATTAATGCATCTTCCCCCATGAACAGACTTCCCTTTAGGTTTTCATAATCTTAGGATCTTCTGTGTTTGGACACATTTTCCCATTTGCATCACATATTTCAGTCATTTCCCAGACAGCTCGTACACATTATGTTTCACAGTCATCTGAATAAATGGCAGCTTTATTCTGTTCTCTGATGCACAACTGTTTTGATGGATAGCTTCTTTTTTCTCTCATTATAAGTAAAGTATATATATTTCAAAGCCCAAACACTTCAAATCTAACCATAAAATGTATGGACACTTTTATAGAACAAGCTTATGTACATTGAGAAAAGGATAACAGAATGTAAGATAAGCGCCAGTTTTTATTGGTTATCATTAAAATATTTGACTGAGGAATAGGAAGTCTTTCGTCTTTGGTTCAAAGATACCAATGGTGACTGATTGTTGGAATGCAACAATCATTATAACAGTGTTAATATTTCAACAACACTGCAATATTAACCAGTTATAAATATTAACCCAGCTATTGCACTGTGCATGTTAACATTAGGTGCTGAAACGTTAGTAATTACCCGCATCAGTATTCTGTTATCATTAAGTTAGCAGCTAGCGGTTATGGTTATCATGATCCTGTACTTCTGTGATGTTAATAGACAGTCTATGGAGCTTGGAAAGAAAAGCGTCTGGACTTCTTTAAGTTGCTTGCAGACGTTTCACCTCTAATTTGAGAAACTTCTTGAGTTCTAAGGTCAAATGGTGGAGAGTCCCAGACTTAAGCTCTGTGGGAGTATCCCCCCACAAGGGACAATGGACCCCCTAATGATCCTCTACCTAATCACATGAGCCAAGGTGTTAAAACGGGTGTAGGTCACAATCAGCCAGGGTTTCGGGTGAGCTCATTGTGAAACCTAGCCCCATCCTATCATGTGATTTCCTGAGGTCAGATGGCCCAGCATGTGAGTGGGCGTTAAGGGAAGGGGAAGGGATCTTAAAACTGGATTATGGATGGCAGACAGTTGGTGTCGTAAACCCCTGACTCTGTTCAAAGATGGTCACTCACAACATCCCAGTTTACTTCAGCAGCAGCACACTCAGACAGAAACTGGTTCATCCCAAAGACAAAACTTCTAAACACAAACTTAATAATGTGGTGTATGCTGTACAGTGTAGTGAGGAATGCCCAGACCTCTACATTCGAGAGACCAAACAGCCACTTCATAAACGCATGGCACAACATAGAAGAGCCACCTCCACGGGACAAGACTCGGTAGTCCATCTGCATCTAAAGGACAAAGGTCACTCTTTTGAGGATGTCACATTTTGGACAGAGAAGATAGATGGTTTGAAAGAGGAGTGAAAGAAGCCATCTATGTCCACTGTGAGCGACCATTTTGAACAGAGGCGGTGGCACCAACTGTCTGCCATCTATAATCCCGTTTTGAGATCGCTTCCCAGATGCCTTAATGCCCACTCACATCCTGGGCCATCTAACCTCAGAGTGGGGCCAGGTTTTACAATGAGCTCACCCGAAACCTTGGCTGATTGTGACCTACAACCATTTTAACACCTCGGCTTGTGTGATTATGTAGAGGATCATTAGAGGGTCCATTGTCCCTCGTGGGAGGATACTCCCACAGGGCTTAAATCTGGGACTCTCCACCATTTGATCCTAGAACTGAAGAAGCTTCTCGGATGAGAGGTGAAACGTCTTCAAGCAAATCAAAGAAGTCCAGACGCTTTTGTTTCCAAGCTCCTTAGATTACAATCACCTGGATGACTGAGAACCTTCACAGACAAGTTAATAGACAGTTTCAATATAGCGGGATAACATGAATTTGATCTAAAAGGCGATTCTTCCAAAGCCCCAGATTGACCCTGAAAATTTTTTACCAACAACTTGACATGACAGCCTATCTTACCTACTCAAATATATAATATGTATCAAATTATGTGTAGCTGTATCTGTTAGGTGTGGCTGTGTGCAGGCAGGAATAGGACCCAAGGTGCAGACTCCGGAGACAGACGTGAACTCAAAAAAGGCTTTAATTTAATACTCAAAATATAACAAAACTAAAAAAACTCAAAACAAACTTAACCTGGAGAAATGACAGAACACACAGCTAGGAAAACGGTAGATCGCGACACAGACACTAAGAAACACAGGGCTTAAATACACAGAGGGAGTAATCAGGGAATGAATAACAGGAGGGAAATACAGCTGGGGCAAATCAGAACTGACGAGACAAAAGGAAGCGTAAACTGAACACACTAAGACAGAGACCTTCAAAGTAAAACAGGAAACACATAACATAGACTCACATGCAGGCACTACAGAGGGAACAGAGACGTGGGACCAGGGCAGACACAAACACTGACTGAACACGGGGATATAGGAACTAAGGATACATAGAGACGCGAACTAGACAAGGGGATGCAGGTGATAGGGGAGACAAAGCAACTAAAGAAGACAGAGACATAAGCCATAAGACGGAACTCAAAGAAACCAAAAACTAGAAATTATAAATAATATCGTAAACTCAAAAACCCTGGGTCAACGACCCAGGCATCCTAACAGTATCAAGTTTGAAAGTGAAGTATTGTGACAACTCTACATCCTTAACACAATTACTTTAAAAAGAACTGAATACTGATGGTAGGTCATGGAGAAAAGTCTAGAAACCTCTCAAATGTCTTAAATTTTATTTTAAAGTTCTGTATGTCTATATTTCCATAACACATCATTTTACACACAAGACTACAATAATCCAATGATGAAAATAAATAAATAAATAACTTCAGTTCACACAAAAAAGGACTGCAGGATTTAATATGATCTCTTGAGAAGAAACGAGTAGAAACCAAAAAAGATATTTTTGGACATCAGACTCATTGTATGACACAGTTCTAACATATCTGTAACACACCTCTCTGAGGTTTCACACATTCTGCTTATTTTCATGCTTCCTGAGTGATTCTCCTCATCAGAGAGTTTGTTGAAGTGCATTAAAGTCCCAGTTCTACCTTGGGTATGGATTCTGTATTTATAGTTTACAGCCTGTGGGGATTTTATCCAAGGTCAGTTGTAGATTACCTATTTGGCTCATTGAGCAGCGAGCTCTGTTAGATCCCCTTTTTAATGTGCATCGGTGATTGATTATGCTAGTGTGTTTCTATGCCAGTAGAGGCCTTGACTGATGCATACAGAGAGCAATATATGTATGTGTGGATAGCTCTTGTGCAGAATGTGCAATCGATGCATGGACTCTCCTCACAATAATTACCTCATCCAGAAGAGGGGAAAGCCTGAGGGTTTAGTGTGTGTGTGTGTGTGTGTGTGTGTGTGTATCTATCATTCTTGCTTCCCAGCTGGCTTTTTGAGTCATGGATTGTTGCAGTGTCAGAGAGCGTGAAACTCCTCTTCATCAGTCTCCAATCAATGCTGTTGGTGGAAGCAGGGAGATATGAGGATAGAAGGGAAAACGATGGACACAGAGAAAAAGACACCACAAACGTCAGAGAAAGGCAGACGATGTAGACTGAGAGACTGAAAATCAAAGTGTAATATTTTGCTCCACTGAATGATGAAGAGGAAAAAGAAAAATGAAATGTGCTGTACGGGGTCCTTTTAGGTATGAAAAGGAAACTCAGTGTCCCTTTCATACTTAAAAGAATTACAGGAACCATAAGAATATAACAGGGGGACCTTGGGTATTTCTCTAGCTTTAACTTGATAAGTGCTAATTTTTAACGACCCACTGACCAAGTTAACTGCACATATCTGTGAATATAATAATTTAAAACATGCTGAGGCCATAAGACACAAGACTTCCAAGTCCTAAACAAAGTCAGACGAACTTCATTGTAAAGGTATTATAGTGAGCTGCTGGGTTGGATAACAGTCTGCACTAATTTACCTAATTAAATGGTAACTGATTGCATATTTCAAATAATTCATAGAGCATTTTTAATCTTTGCCCGGTTTTCTCTGCAGAACTAGTACCAAATTTCTAAATTTCAACTTCTATCTTCAAACTTCTTTCAGTGTGTTTACTGAGGTCCTGTTTGAAGCAATTAAGCTCTTTCCCTCTGAATTACACCTCTTTCACATTTACAGGTCAGCCTGTTAGTCTACCAATCTGTGCTTTTGTTTGAAAAACAAAGGGGGGTATAGTGCAGATATAAGAGAACAGCAATTTGTTAGCATGCAGAAGTAAAGGTGAAGTGATAAGAAGTAGTCACACAATGTAGAAAAAGATAACCTATTTTGAAAGCTGTTATCCCATTGAATCACCATCAGTTGTTATCTATCTTATATTGCCAGTAATTGGCAGGTTCAACCAACTGGTAGGATACTGGTTTGTGTCATTAACTCTTTTAACTACGGTTTTGCTGCACTGCTCCAAAAGACACATGTGCCTAATCACACGTTAGGCCAGTGTTATACTTTCCTTTGCCATATACAAGACGCAAAAGTCTGCTTACACAAAGGTGATGCAAATTTTGTTATCAGAGGGTGAAAGAGACTCGTGGATGTATGCGTGAATTCCAATTTGCTGCGACTCCACAGACCTGTCAGCACCCACACAGCAGACTAAAAGGGCACCAACTGTGAGCCCTTGTAGTCTAGTAGACTACGCACATAAGGACAAATACACCTGTGTTGCGTCTACAGTGGGGATAATCCTAGCTGTAGTGAGTTTTATTTACTTTTTTAATATATATATAAATACCAGGGTGAAAATATACAGGCACATTTTTCTAGATGTCTACATTCCTTTCTTTTTATTGGTGTTAAAATGGATTATAAATGACTTCATGGGTTGCAATAGAAGTACAGTATATTTGGTTGGTTATTATCTATGGTAGGGATTAAAACAAAGGTTATCTGAAAAATGTTTGAAGTGTCACGTTCCTAATCACTGATCAGAGCTGATGCCAGCTGAGACTTCACCAGTATCTCTGCTTCAGTTACCCACACACATATGAAAGCACGCATACACTGGTTCAAAATAGCAGGTGAGGACAGGTCGGTGTCAGGACATTCTTGTCACAGCGACGTTCAGTATTGGCACATGATTGTTGAATGATGTCTCTCTCGTTTTCTCTCTCTCCACGTGTGTGTGTGTGTGTGATATGACATGTCATGCAGCTGTCTTGCTCTGATCCCAACTAACCCTAAGTCAGAAAAGGTGCTCCTATAAAAGCAGCACATGTGCAATTCAGAGAGCAGTCGCATTGTTTTTGTCTTTTCTTTTTTAAATTCTCATAGGTTTTCCAGTTGCTCACAGCTTTTTAATGTTTTTATTTATTTACTTATTGTCTTTCGATGATACTCATTTCATGTTGATGGTGTTGAGACATATGTAGTATATTCAGTGTACTGTGCCAGTTGAAGTATTTTAACATTCTAAAATGGATAGTTGCTTTGGTTCATGGAGACTTAAGACTAGACTAGATCTGGAAGTTAGGCTTCTACATCCTATAAATATAAATAACACAGATAAAACAGCATTTTAAATTTAAATGTCCTCTTGTAGTTTGGATATTTTTCAGTCAAAAACATATAAACACACCACTTTGTTTTGCTAATTTTATATCTATCTATATATAAAAATTAATTGTGTACTTGTCTGTCCGAACATGCATTTAAATTGTAGATGCAACAGTTTGAAAAGTAACTGTAGGCTTGCTGTATATTCAGGTATTAGCACGAAGACATATATCACTCAGCGTCGTGTATGCTGAAAGGTTACCACAGATTTCTCACAACCTTTATGTATTGTTTTGTCAGTGATCTCTCTATGCGGCATACTCTATAAACAGGTGACACATCCCTAGACAGTGGCTGCTTTCTCTTTCTTAGACATTTCCCATTTCCTAAGAAGCGACTTGGTGTCTCGGTGCTTATTCAGCACATTGAAAGCACGAGTCAGCTCTCCCTTATCAAATTGCTTGTCATATTCACAAAAGAGAGCTGGGAGACTGCTGCAGGACACACTGATATGCAGTAAGCCAGCCTCCTTTTTAAAGTCATTGGAAAGAAATCAGTGAGCTTAAAATAAACCAAGATATTATGATGGAGGAATTATTACTCTTGGATATGAGTTACTGGCTAGAACCATCTTAACCATTTAAGTCAGTCATCTGCCATTATGATCTATTTCATAAACATTAACAACAACTCATTTAGTGACATTTCTAGTTTAATATGAGCCATTTATTAGCGTTGACCTTATAAATAGAATAAACTGCTAGATCAGTTTTTAAAAATGGAATTGAAGTATATTTGCATAAAAGTGCCGGCTATTTGCTGCTGTGGTCAATTAAGATAGATTAAAGGACTAAAGTGGTGATTTCCTCATCCACTGATGGCACTTTGAGGCACAACGGGCTCACGTGTTGTCGATGCCATTGCATGTGTGCGCAACTGTATGTGTGTGTGTGTGTGTGTGTGTGTGTGTGTGTGTGTGTGTGTGTGTGTGTGTGTGTGTGTGTGTGGTGGGTTGGGGGAGGACCAGTATGCTACTGATGCTATTCTATGTGTCATGCACCTTGACAGCTTCTGTTATTTTTTGTTAAGACTGCATGTTTCTGATCTTGTTTGGAAGATACATGTATATTCTTTTTGTATTTGTGTGTTTGTTTGTTTGTAGGTGTGTAAATACTTTAAGCTAGCATGCATTTTTTTCTCTGTGTATGTAAACAATACTGATATTAAAATGACAAACTGTTGTTTTTATGGAGAAGCATCTAACCACTTCCCTTGACAGACAATTGCCTGATAAACTTAAACACTACACAAACACTCAGGTTGAACAAAAAAAATGTTTAAAGAGTATTTAAAGAATCTACTGAAAAAAAAAGAAAAAAGAAGTTTAATTCAGTACCCTTATTGTATCTGCTCAAAGTGTCAGATGCTTTCATACTTTACTTTTTTTCTTGTATTGATTAAACAAACATACATAATTAATCTCAATATTATTATGCCAGAGCAAAGTCATTATTGTGTTATTGCTCAGTTTGTTTCCTTTAAATAAAACTGATTATTCTAAATTGTATTATGAAAATTACTATGTGTGCTTATTCATGCTTTATGATTTATAGCATGCCTTGGCAAAAGCATGAAAATAAATGGATAAAGAATAACCCAATAATCACTCAAAAAATATATATTTTTTTGGGGGGGTCTCCTTTCTTTCTCTCACTGCCTTTAAAATATTGGGATAGTTGATATTCTAAACAGGGATATGTATGGACAGATGTTTGTGTGTGTTGTGACATCAAATCACTTTTAAAATCCATTTGGGGAAGTTGTCACATGATTCTCTAGAGTGCTCTGCTCTTAAAAAAAAACTCTGCTTCTTTTACAGTCTTTGTTTGTTTTTCTCTTCTATTCTGATCAATTCAGTTGTTACCACAATATCTGATGTGTGTAATTTATGCTACTTTATGCAATGTTTTAAAGTTTATGATCTTGAGACGTTTATCTTTAGTTCAGTCTTCATTTTCAACAGAAAACTAACATTTTTTGCCTCTTTTTTTAAAGTCCCTCTTTTTTTGGTCTTTAACTTCTTAAATGAACTCAAGCAGAGTAAATTCCAACATTAAACAAAGTGGACATTGTGGTAATGTTTGCCCAGTCTGCTTGTCAATGTGAGGATTTTTCTAAAAAGAAAAAAAGAAAAGAAAAGAAAAAAGGGGGCTATAAAATCAGTAATGATTGAAAAAACTTTCTTTCTTTTGAGAGCATCTTTTGAAGACTGTTTGTGTTCTTGATCACCCTGTTTTCCTCCATCTTCTCCTTCTTGGTCCTATAGGTCCCCTTACAAAGAAACACAGTGATGATTTAGGTGATAGTGACCGCACGGACGACGAAGGTATTTTTTCCCCCAATGCCAAACTGATTTGCATGACAAGGGAAATCAAACTTACCCTTTCTCCTACAATTTTTATCTTCTTTGATTTTCTTACATTTCTTGTCCTTTTTTTGAAATTGATGGACATTTTCTTTTTGCTCTTTACTCGTAAACTCTCTTTTTGGGCTGGATGTGTTTTGTCCTCTTCAGCTTGATGTCTAAAATTTACATGTCTTCCACCATTCTTTGATATTAAAACTGTAACATATGTAGATTACCTGCTTGGATTTGCTGTTTCCTTTTCTTTACTTTTCTATGTTGCATCCCACCAGCAGATAGAATAACTATTAACCCTTCAGTCAGCTCTTAACACATTTTTGCATGTTTTTTTTGTTTTGATTTGCCTCGTTTCTAAATTATGATCATGTTCAAAAGTTTAACCGTTGGCTAACTGGCTTTTTTCTACATTAACAGATCTATTTATGTTTTTGGCATCAAAATAACCTTTGTAAATATGATAAAAATACTAGAAGACATGTTAACATCTTTCTCAGCCCTAGTTGCTGCAAAGACTTGTGGGGTGCAATGCTGGACCAACTTACTACCTATTAATATGTAAAACTTGAATAAATACACTTATTCAGCATTTGCAAGGAACCCACATGACATAGCATTATGTTTAAGGTTTTCACCGATGTCCTCACTGTACATAAACACTTCTATCACTTGGTAATTTCAGTGGAGCAATCATGTTGCTTCTTTGATTGCAGTGAATGCTCACACCGCAGATTGCAATTAAAATTTAGCAAACATCTCTGTGAGACAAAGCTGCTTCTCAGGGGCAAATACCTCACTGGTGGAATTAAATCTCCTGTGAACCAACTCAGCAAAAGGTAAGACAAGGTGAAGTAATTATTGTGGCTTAGCTGATCAGTTTTCAAAGCAGACAAACTTGTAGTTAGAATGTATGTAATATATTATCATTAATATATTTAATTTCCATTAATATTGACTTTGGTAGGTAATTATTGATCCTGGTAATTAAAGACTGACATGTAGCTACATGTTTTAATTTAAAGCTCTGGAAAAGTGGACCCTGAAGTAAGATTTACTTTATACATTTTTTTCTGTAAATAGTATATCTTTACAGGGTTAAACAGATTCCAATCTGCTGCACTTTAGGTCACTCATTGTAATATAAATAACTATATGGGCTAGTTATATACATTATATATAAAATCTGTGTCTGCATAGGGACAAGATCAAGGATGCTAACCCACAGTTTCCTGCCACAATGTGCTAGTACAGAAAATTATAAAGAGAAGACTCTATAACCATATATAGTAATCAAGACATGCTAATTAACCCATAAATATGCCTGGTTCTGTCAAACTCACCATGTGTTTGAAAATAAGCAACATTGTTACCTGTTCTGCTCTTATTGCCATGAATTTTCTAAACTCAAATGCAATAAAAATAAATTATTTTGTCCCCATGTACTGCTAATCATTTAAAGCCATTTAATCCTTTAATGCAAGGCGTGTTGTATTGTTTAAAAAAAAAACACTTCAGGGTTCCGGCGAATGTCTTTTGAAAACTGCAATGACTCTTCTTTGTATTGAAATGAGTGGTGTTATGATGCTATGGCATTCCACTTGAAACCCATTAATCTCATCAGTAGAAGAAAGAAGAACCTTTGCTCAATTGCCATAAAATAAGAGATCTTTGAAAAGTCATATTACAAATAAAATGTCTTTGATAAAACCCAGAGATAGTGTCATATCCCCTTGAGACTGCTGCAGTGCAATTCTAATGACAGGCAGAAAGTCTTAATAAAGCACCTCTACTGTATAATGTGATGGAGTAAACAGCAATTACATCCAAGTAAAACTCACAACCATCCAGATCCTTTTGATCTGCATCATCATGCAGTTTTTATGGGAGTTCAAACACACACGCATACACACACACGTCAGTAAGATTATAGAAAGTCACAAAGCTCACACAGATCTATTCAATGAATTCCATGCTAGCTTCAAGTGTTATCTCGATAAAGGATGTGGAGAAGACAAGTAATCCAGTTTAATTTACAGGGAAATATGTTTCAGAATGCCTGCATGGACACGCAGACCCTCACTCTCTTTCAGGGCAACTCCAATCAGTCTGAACTCTCCCTCCCCATTTTACTTTCCACGTAGCTCTAGAGGCTTTGACCTTTGACATAGTGTTGCCTTTTATCTGCCAACTCATTGAGGACATCCCTTCACAACCCCTCCCATCCAGTATCTTGCATTTTATAATCTCTTTATATTCTCTAAAGCTGCTATTTGTAATCCTTTTTGTGCTGGGAATAGAGATGTAAACAGGAAAGCCCAGAGAACTTGTTAGAAGCTTCTGTTTCAACATCAAATATTGCTGGAATAGTTAAGAGTCAGAATGTGGAAGTGAAGCTGTTTCAAACTGTGGCATCTACTTATGGAGGCTCTAAGTATTACATGTTATTACCTGTGAAAGATTAACCTCCAGGGATACAGTATAGATTAGAGTGTTAGGGGCCCAGAGATGTTGCTAATACCATGTAGACAATCTTGGAGTAAAAGAAAAGATCATAACAGTATCAACGACTGTAGGAGGAAGCCGGAGTACACAGGGAGAACTTGCAGACTCCACAATGAAAGAGGTGAATGGTCCAGATGGTGGAATCGAACTCAGGACCTTCTTGCTATGAAGCATCAGTGCTTACCACTGTGCTCCCCTTCTTTAGTTCTGTGGATTTAAATTCATACAAGATGGTAATTTTCCTTTGGCTTCAGGTCAGGGAAGCGGGTTGTCACTATTGATAGTGCTTAGATGCCGAGACTAGCTTAGAACACCTGGCCTTCTTGAAAATCTTGGGTGGGGTGCTGCAAGCATCCCTCCGAAGGCACTCTTGTCTACTAGGTACTTCAGTGCTCACATGGATAATGATAATGTAACCCCAAGAGTAGTTCTGTTTCTAGAGTTCAGTGCCGATCATGGATAGTCCATAACGGAAACTATGTTTGACCATGATTGTGTCCAAAGTGCACTTGGCAACAGGAAATGTTGCCAAGTTTGGTTGGATTCTGGAGGTAGCTGATCAATGCTGGAAAAAAAAAAAGGACATGGCTCTGTCAAATCCATACTGGCAAACTTTGGGAGAAGTCTGATGAGGCCAGGGAACAAGACTTTCAGTCGACTTCAAATCAATTCTGGCAAACCGTCAGGTATATATGGTTGGGTTGGCGTGCTGACGTCAACTGAGGACACAAGAAATAGAAGCAGTGTTTGTGTGATGCATATGACTTCCATCACTAGGTGTGAAGTCACTGAGGTAGAGATGGCTGAGCTTTCCCTAGACTCCATTCAGACTCTGGATGTTGTGGAAATGAATTGGCAAAGTGTAGTGGTGGAGAACGCATTTAAGCACTTCCCTTGTCCTCTGGAGCGTGGTGGTGCGGGGGCTGTCATTGTTGGCTATTTAGTCCACGTAGAGCAGTAGTAATAGTTTGTTTTTCATTGCTGGCAAGAAGTTGGACTCATTTCCCTTAGGTATGGGGCTCCACCAGGTCTGGCTCTTGTCATCGATTCTGTTTGTGATTTTAATGGACAATGTTTCTAGATTCAGGCAAGGGGAGGACAGTTTCAGGTATGGTAGCCTCAGGATCTTATCTTGGATTTTTGCTGTTGATGTGGTGCTCTTGGCTTCACTGGTTGATGGACTCTAGCTTTCACAGCCATGGTTTGCAACCAAGTATTGAGCAGCTAGGATGACAGTTAGTACCCCAAAGTCTGGTTCTCATCAGAAAATGAAGGCATACCCACTTGGGGCAATGATCCACCATCCCAAATAGAGAAGTTTAGGTATCTTTGGGTTTTGGTCATGAGTGAGGGAAGAAGGGAGTGGGAGACAGTCAAATGGATTGATGTAACACCCTGCAATAATGGGGTAAATATAGAGCTTAATTCAAAAGTGTGACCTTACTACTTGAGCTATGTTTTACATTTTTACCCTTACGTATGGCCGCAAGCTCTGGGTAGTGACTAAAAAAGTGATACACAGATAGAAGTTGTGGAAATGGACATTATTGAAAAGGTTCCCTGGCCTCAACCTTAGAGATATTGACCTTAATCATTGGAAAGGAGCACAGGGTAGAGCTGCCAACTGGATGTCCAACTGATAGAAGACCCTGAAACAGAACCAGGACAGCGTTTATTGTAGATTTAAATGTTAGTTGATTTGGGAATGATCAATGTTTGTACTGCATATTATAATTTAGCTGAAATATGGTTTTCTAATTATAATAAAATGATTGGTCACTGTTAATACATGGTAGATTTAAATAAATATATCTAAATCTCTTCATCATACATCTCTACATTGATGCCTTCTTAACCATGTTAGTGAAGAAGTTTTTATGAACAGTTTTCACTGAATACATTTTATTAGGCAGCCTTTGAATCAGTTTTTAGCACTTGGCCTCATTTTTTTTCTTGCTGGCCTTACCAGGATTCCTGTGTCTTTATTCCCTGCAGCAAAAAGCTAGAGCTAAAGAAAAAAAAACAACCCTTTTCTTCTTGTGACTGTTGTTGGTTTGATAAGTCCTCTACACTGGCAAAGGGAGAGGATACCAAAGTTTTTGCAACAGCCTGGGGGCCTCTCTTAGGGTTTGCCCAGAGAAATCTAAAGCACCTGAAGCTCTTTGATCATAACCTCATCCTCAAGGAAGCAATGATCTACTCCATGCTGGCATGGCACCTCTCCTCTGACAAACCCTCCCTGACCCATACTCATCCCAGGGAAGATTGAGTGGTAGAATCACTACATGATTGCATCTTATTTTCACTCATCTTAGAGCAAGCTTTCATCTTTCTGCTCACTGTGAAATACACAAACCCACACACACAGACACACAGAAAAGAGAGAGAGGACAGTTGAATTTTCCTGCCTGATTCTAGACACATTCATTGAAAATTAAGTTACAGGAATCAATATTAACTACTGATTACAATAATCACACATGTATTTGCTAGTTCAATAATCACCTCAAATACAATTTATTCACTGATGGAAAGTGGTGGGTGGTAGAAAGTGTTGAAATATGCTGAATAAATTGATAAGTAAGGGGAATGAATGGAGAGGCTGGGATTTACAAGATTTTTTTGGCTCTGAATGCTGCACTTGGCAGCCAATGTAGGTTGCCAGGAAGCCATACTGAGAGCAAGCTGGATAGCATAAACTTAAAACCTTAATATATAATATGTTGAGTATACACTGGGAGTTGCTTTAGTCAGTAAATCCAGGTAAATTCAGGTAAATCCATCAATGTTCGAGCGTCGCTGTGGCAATTTTATCCTAACCTCACCTCATTACCGCTGACCTTCAGCAAAGAACAAAAAAAGCCACACTGGATTTATATCACTTCAGCAGAATTTAATTTCTATTTTCAAGTAACACTTGAGAGGACTCATAAAAATACAAGTGACTCTAATAATACACAGCTTCCATTCTCAAAAATTATGATTTTTATCATAACTCTTTCCTTATCATTTTGTTTACAAACCCATGTTAACAATTACAATTAATGCTATTCATGTTTTTTATTATATAAAGCCCATTGGATTTCACTGTAATTTGCGGTTGTTGTAATCATCTACATCATCTTCATTTGTTGTTCATAGCCATGATGTTGGCATCATCTCTACCATCTTCACTGTTGTTGCCATTATCAAAATCCAAGCCATTCTTTTCCCCAGAATTTCAAATATTGCAGTTTTTTTTCAGCACATATTTGGCACAGATGCTTTGAACCACAAGCTGTGGCGGTGTTATTAGACACTAAGAGTGAATGGTCCTGTTTGACAAAATCTCCAAAAGGAAGCAGAAGGGGCGGTGTCATCAATCACAATACTGTCAACCAGGAAACTTCACTTTGTCCTGTTTCAGAAGTTTGTTTGTTTTTTTTCATTCACTATATTTTAGTTTATACACCAAAATTACCAATTTAGTTTAAAAAAAGATAATAGTTTGGGTCAAAATATTTGCAATTTGGATTACATTTTAAAAAAACATGCTTGTTGAAAAACAGCCCTTTTGTTCCAACTAGTCAAAAATTCACAGGTTGGAAGTTGCACGTTACCTGGCCCCACTGCTGTTTTCGTAACATGATGTTGACTACATCATAACTGCCACCACAGTAACATTAATATTAGCATAATTGTTGCAATATTGTCCTTTAGTAACATCATTGTCTTGATCATAGCTATTGTCTGTTATACTTGTCCTCATTGCCATCAATGTAATAGGTAGCTATCATGATTTTTTAGCATGGTTGTTATTTGTCACTGAGATCATTTGCACCATAATAGTTTTCAGTATCATTACTATCAACACCATTAGCAATGTAATAGTTAATCGCTTTCATAGTTAGCTATTGCCGTCATCAAAACCATCTTGGGTGACACCAGCAAAAAGTATTTTTATTTCCATGATTGTCACCACTATCAAGTACATTACCATTACTGTCACTATCATGGTTGACATCATTGACATCATTGTCTAACTCATTGCAATCACCATTTAACATTCCCACAGCTGATTCCACTATATATCCAGTATTAATTGCCATTATCCTCATCTCTGTCATCATCAAGGCTGTCAGTTAATTATCACTACTGCCACTGTCATGCCAACATGACTATCAGCATTATCATTACCATTGCATAACCACCATCATAAACAGAATCATATCATCACAATTACCCAGTTCATTCATTCTTATTATATGCTCGGTTTGTCTCCCCTCCTCTCCTTTTGTTAGGTTGCACATATATCTGGACTGTACAGCACCAGCACACATACGCACTTGCCATAATCTCCTGACCTTTTTTGTCAGGAGTTTCTGGAAGTGTTCCAGAGGAGAGTTATGATGTGTCGGTACATTGTGGCTAGTGCCTGCTGCGACAGAGGGAGCTGAATAGCTTAAAAAAAACAAAACTGTAAAAGGACAGAGACTGTGGAGTGATGTAATGGTCTCTGCACTCAGGGAAACAGAAGAAAAGACAAACATAATACAAAGACATGCATTCAGAGAGAATTTTACCAGAGCCAACCTACCTTTTCTTTAATCCCAATTCCTTTTCTGTGTAAGGTCATTCTGACTAATAAAAAAAAAAAAAAAAACACCCAGCACGCCCCTGCGGGCGGTTTATCCTTCAAGCTCGGGTCCTCTACCAGAGGCCTGGGAGCTTGAGGGTCCTGCGCAGTATCTTAGCTGTTCCCAGGATTGCGCTCTTCTGGACAGAGATCTCCGATGTTGTTCCCGGGATCTGCTGGAGCCACTCGCCTAGCTTGGGAGTCACCGCACCTAGTGCTCCAATTACCACGGGGACCACCGTTACCTTCACCCTCCACATCCTCTCGAGCTCTTCTCTGAGCCCTTGGTATTTCTCCAGCTTCTCGTGTTCCTTCTTCCTGATATTGCTGTCATTCGGAACCGCTACATCGATCACTACGGCCGTCTTCTTCTGTTTGTCTACCACCACTATGTCCGGTTGGATAGCCACCACCATTTTGTCCGTCTGTATCTGGAAGTCCCACAGGATCTTAGCTCGGTCATTCTCCACCACCCTTGGGGGCGTCTCCCATTTTGACTTCAGGACTTCCAGATTATACTCGGCACAGATGTTCCTGTACACTATGCCGGCCACTTGGTTATGGCGTTCCATGTATGCCTTGCCTGCTAGCATCTTGCACCCTGCTGTTATGTGCTGGATTGTCTCTGGGGCATCTTTACACAGCCTGCACCTGGGGTCTTGCCTGGTGTGATAGACCCCAGCCTCTATGGATCTTGTGCTCAGAGCTTGTTCTTGTGCTGCCATGATTAGTGCCTCTGTGCTGTCTTTCAGTCCAGCTTTGTCCAGCCACTGGTAGGATTTCTGGATATCAGCCACCTCCTCTATCTGCCGGTGGTACATACCGTGCAGGGGCCTGTCCTTCCATGATGGTTCCTCGTCTCCCTCCTCTTTCTTGGGTTTCTGCTGCCTGAGGTATTCACTGAGCACTCGGTCAGTTGGGGCCATCTTCCCAATGTATTCTTGGATGTTCGTTGTCTCATCCTGGACTGTGGTGCTGACACTCACCAGTCCCCAGCCCCCTTCCTTCCGCTTAGCGTACAGCCTCAGGGTGCTGGACTTGGGGTGAAACCCTCCATGCATGGTAAGGAGCTTTCTTGTCTTTATGTCAGTGGCTTCTATCTCCTCCTTTGGCCAGCCTATTATCCCAGCAGGGTACCTGATCACGGGCAGGGCGTACGTGTTGATGGCCCGGATCTTGTTCTTACCATTCAGCTGACTCCTCAGGACTTGCCTGACCCTCTGCAACTTGGTGGTTGCAGCTTTTCTAGCGGCCTCTTCATGGTTCCCATTCGCCTGCGGGATCCCCAGGTACTTGTAACTGTCCTCTATGTCTGCAATGTTGCCTTCTGGTAGTTCAATCCCCTCAGTTCTGACTACCTTCCCTCTCTTTGTTACCATCAGACTACACTTCTCCAGTCCGAATGACATTCCAATGTCATTGCTGTATAGCCTGGTAGTGTGGATCAGTGAATCGATGTCTCGTTCACTCTTGGCATACAGCTTGATGTCATCCATGTACAGGAGGTGGCTGACAACTGCTTCGTTCCGTAGTCGGTATCCGTAGCCAGTCTTGTTAATGATCTCACTGAGGGGGTTCAGGCCTATGCAGAACAGCAGTGGGGACAGAGCATCTCCTTGGTAGATCCCGCACTTGATGGTGACTTGTGCTATGGGCTTGGAGTTGGCCTCTAGTGTTGTACACCACATCCCCATTGAGTTCCTGATGAAGGCTCTTAGGGTCCCATTGATCTTGTACAATTCTAAGCATTCCAGTATCCAGCTGTGGGGCATTGAGTCATAGGCCTTCTTGTAATCAATCCAGGCAGTGCACAGGTTGGTCAGTCTGATCTTGCAGTCTCGGCTGACTGTTCTGTCTACCAGTAGCTGGTGTTTTGCGCCTCTGGTATTCTTGCCAATCCCTTTCTGTGTCCCGCTCATGTATTGACCCATGTGCCTGTTCATCTTAGCCAATATGATGCCTGACAGGAGCTTCCATGTAGTACTGAGGCAGGTTATTGGTCGGTAGTTGGAGGGGACCGGTCCCTTCTTGGGGTCCTTGGGGATCAGGACCGTCCGACCTTCGGTTAGCCATTCCGGGTGTCTCTCGTTAACTAGCAGCTGGTTCATTTGTGCTGCCAGAAGCTCGTGGAGTGCAGTCAGCTTCTTTAGCCAGTAGGCGTGAACCATGTCGGGCCCTGGTGCTGTCCAACTCTTCATACTGGAGACCCTTTCTTGGATGTTGGCCACTGTGATGGTTACTGGACCCTGTTCAGGGAGGTCGCTGTGGTCTGCCCTCAGATCCACTAGCCACTGAGCATTGCCGTTATGGGTTGCGTCCTTCTCCCATATGCTCTTCCAGTATTGCTCCGTCTCCAGCCTTGGTGGTGCTGTTCTCTTATTATTATTGTTCCCTTGCCACTGAGAGTACACCTTTGCCTATCTCTCTGGTGTACCTCCTCAAGCGGCTGGGCAAGGCTATGAGTCTTTGCTTGGCAGTTTCCAAGGCCTCAGGTATGGACAGCTTGCTGTATTTCTTATGCACCTTCTTTGTCGCACCTTTCTGCAACTCCATTAGTTGGCTGACCTCCCTCCGTGCTACTTTGATCTTGCCCTCTAGCCTCCTTCTCCATGGAGGGTACTGCCCCTTGTGGCTGTTCAACTTGTAGCCAAGCATCTCACTGATCACTGCTGCCGTATTGTAGATCAGCTTGTTAGTGTCGGTAATCGTGGTTGTAGGTATCGTCCGTAGTGCTGCATTAACATCATCTAGCAGACCTTCTGAGGGTACTTCACGTAATCTTGGTAACCGACTACGGGGGATACAGGTTTCAAGCTTGGCGATGATCCTATTTTTCAGGTCAGTTCCTCTTGCACTCAACGATCCTTCTCCTATCGCACTTGGGGCTATGTACCCAATCTCGGGTGGGGGTGATGATATCTCCCCCCTGACCTGGCGTCCTGACTCCTCCTTGCCATAGCATTTGTGTTGTACCTCGTCAATCTCTAGCTGTGAGAGCAGTCCCTTCTTTCGAATGTTGGAACACTGAGCTACTAGTTGTTTCGCCGTCATTGTGGATGTTGGATATCGAAGAATCCATAGGTCCCGCATCCTATTCATGTAGCCCCTTCCGCCGGGGTTACTTGCGTAGTAGCATTCCAACAATGCCCTGTTTTTGTATTATTATTGTATTATTATTGCAGAACACAATGCATAATCTAGGAAGAATACTACAAATAAATTAAGTTATAAATAATACAAAGTGCCCTGTAATATATATATATATATATATATATATATGTATATATGAAGACCCCAGGTGCAGGCTGTGTAAAGATGCCCCAGAGACAATCCAGCACATAACAGCAGGGTGCAAGATGCTAGCAGGCAAGGCATACATGGAACGCCATAACCAAGTGGCCAGCATAGTGTACAGGAACATCTGTGCCGAGTACAACCTGGAAGTCCCGAGGTCAAAATGGGAGATGCCCCCAAGGGTGGTGGAGAATGACCGAGCTAAGATCCTGTGGGACTTCCAGATACAGACGGACAAAATGGTGGTGGCTAACCAACCGGACATAGTGGTGGTAGACAAACAGAAGAAGACGGCCGTAGTGATCGATGTAGCGGTTCCGAATGACAGCAATATCAGGAAGAAGGAACACGAGAAGCTGGAAAAATACCAAGGGCTCAGAGAAGAGCTCGAGAGGATGTGGAGGGTGAAGGTAACGGTGGTCCCCGTGGTAATCGGAGCACTAGGTGCGGTGACTCCCAAGCTAGGCGAGTGGCTCCAGCAGATCCCGGGAACAACATCGGAAATCTCTGTCCAGAAGAGCGCAATCCTGGGAACAGCTAAGATACTGCGCAGGACCTCAAGCTCCCAGGCCTCTGGTAGAGGACCCGAGCTTGTAGGATAAACCGCCCGCAGGGGCGTGCTGGGTGTTTTATATATATATATATATATTAGAGAGAGAGAGAGAGAGAGAGAGAGAGAGAGAGAGAGAGAGAGAGAGATCTATAGATAGATATAGATATAGATCTATATCTCTATATATAGAGAGATATAGATATAGTCCTAAATTTTAGTTAAAAAAGGAGCAATAATGTTAAAATGATGCTGATGCATTGCATTTATAGGGGCACCTACAAACTATTTTCATATCAGTCTTTTAGTGTCAAGAAGTTCCATCAAAATGTGTGTTTTTCTTGAGGTTTCTAATTTGCCACTCCTCTGGTTTAGAAAAGTATCAAAAAATATTGACAGAATCTGTCTTTTGTTTTCTTGGTTGGTTTACTTTTAATTCCCCGCACACTCTCTCATCTCTCTCTGGACCTGATCCCTCACTATAAAACATCATTAGGATAAATGATGTGTACTGCTACATGTACTGATAGAAACAGTTAAGAAACAACATGAAAAGGCTTATCACTGAAAAACGAGATGAAAGTGGAACCTTGTTTTGAACATGGGCTCTCACATGTTGTTAGATCTCCTGGGCCATACCTTACATTTGCCAGGTGCAAGTACACATACTTCTTTTTTACATTATTAGATTCTCACTGCTCAAAATGATTAAATCTGCTTTAAATCACGCTGAGTTATTTTAAAAGACAAGCTTAGTTAGTTTTTACATCTATCAGTCTGTGCTTATATGCATTCATATTCACAAAGTCAAGGTAAGCTTTTCGCTGCAGTTGAAAAAAAAAGGATACACTACTTTACTGAAGTAAAATTATGTCCCAATAAAACAAAGCTTTTTCATAAAGTTGTCAAACCTCATGTGCTCTTAAATTAAATTAAATTAAATTAAAATTTATCCCATGTTATTCTCTGAAGTTCCTCAGTATAGTGGGACATTTCAGATTGCCATTCTGGCATTTTGGACAGTCCATTGCCTGAAGGAAAATACAACTCATTAAATTAAACACATCAAATATCGTTTTTCCTTTACATGCATATGGAATTTAGATACATTGATAAACAAATTAAACAGTATATCTCAATAACAACAGTCATATAGTGCTTTCATATTGACAAAATATTTTGATGCCTAAAACTGACAAGGTCTCTATGTTGAAAGCCAGTGTGCCAAAAAGGTTGGCGAAAGCCCCCTACAAATGAAAGTTTTGAAAGTGAATCCCTGACCGTCGCTTTCAATATGTCATCTAACCAGTCCTTCTGCCTCTTCCACCTTCTCCTTTTCACCCCCCCACCCCCCCTCCTCTAGACATTAGGGAGAGTGGAAGCCCCAAACCAGTGATGGTTTTCATCCATGGGGGCTCCTACATGGAAGGAACTGGGAATATGTTTGATGGCAGTATCCTGGCCAGCTATGGGAACGTGATTGTCATCACTTTAAACTACAGACTTGGCGTCCTAGGTAAGGATCCTGCAATGAGTGACCATTATTGCTGTCATGTTGTGTCGTGTCTGTTCTTCCTTTATTTATGCCTTTTGTCATGTTGAGTCTATTACGTTAGCCTTAAAAAGACGAAGACCAGGGATATCTTTATTTCTTTCTTTTCCTTTCTTTCTGCCTTCCTTTCTTTTTTTGGTCTGTACATTGTTCTGGCTCAAACTGGTATTTCTTGCTAATATCTGGTCTCATTTCTTTGTTGATTGATTGCGATATTTCCAAAGACTGAATTTGAGCTTTCTATGAGATGATTGCTTTTCATTCTTCCTTGACTTTGACGCTAAAGTAGGCAGGTGACAGGCATAGTAGTACAAAATGTTTGTGCCATCCCTTTTCTGATCCTTTGCTCATCTACGTATTTGTTTAAAGTGACATGTTGATTGCATCTCTGCATAGTTTGAACCTGGTTATCACTCTGCTGTACATCTCTTGCCTCCTTTCATATATAGTTAGTACAATGGATTTTCAGTCCCTCTTGTTTCTGGATATCTCAGTTTTCTGTCTCCCCTGTCTTATTTTTTCTCATCAGAGTAATTCCTAATTCCTTTTCCCTTCTTTTAGATGTCACTGCCACATGATAGAAACAAAGGTGTGCTGAATGAGATTATGCTGTCATGGAATGGACCGCTTTCATTTAAATGCTCTTTTGGTTTATGGGGTTTTCACCCGGTGTGATCAACGGATAGCAGAATAAAGACACAGGGCAATATCCGCCTTTCACTCAAATATATATTAAAAAAAGTTTTCTTGGCATGTGTGTGAGTGTGCGTGCATGTACAGCTATGTGTTTGTGTGTGTCAGGGCGTATTTAGCGAATTAATATAAATGCTCACATAATATTCTTTGTGAAGAGCTGAAACACAATATCAGTGAAATATTAGTGTGATCTGCAGGTGGTCTGCATCATCTCTGTAATCTCAAAATTATTCCCTCTGATATTTTACATTAGTTATATTTTAATGGGAAATACTAAGACTGGCTGAAAAACCTGTTGCTTTCTTACAGACGTCCTAATGATACCCAAAGATCAACAGTGGTACTAAAATTCTTGACAGCTAGAAGTCAGATAATTAATATACATATATGAATATTTAAAAAAAAGATCTAGTGATTAGATATGTAGCCTTCCTATCCACCCTAAAGTTTAGCTTCATTGCAGACTATTACAGTTTGTAGAGACACCATGTGTATAAAGTGCACATACTCTACATACACTAAAAAACTGAACTCCACACTCCAAAACCTGCTGTTCAAAGCTGAAATCTTGGATTTCCCTGTTATGAATAAACTGGCGTAGCCAATTCAAACTCTGTTTGCAAATAACATTTAAAGCTTTAGATTATAGTTATAAAGCATTATGGAAATTACATAAGCAGCTGAAGTGTACAACCACTTCCAAACATCAAAAGCTTGAGAAAGGATAAAAAAGGCAAGTATGGTGAGAGTAATCCAGCCAAAGATCAGTCAGTTACATTTTAGAACATTTAAAATTATTTTAAAAGTGGTGAAATCCTCAGTCCCTTAGGCATTCCCTCCTTCTCATTCTTTTCTGTTTTTTTTCCCTCCGTTCCCCACTCGCCCCTTTTTCATGTGCAAGCTCTTAACTGCTCCAAGCCTCATAGTGTTGAGGGAAAGTGTATTCCTGCTGGTTAACATGAGGCACTGCTGTTTGCTCTCAGATTAAACTCTGTGTGTTTGTGTTTACCCCCCTGGCAATGGGCAAAAGTGTGCAGCTTTACCTTACCCAACCTTCTAGTGGGCTGTGTGTGTTTGTGTGTGTCTGTGTGTGAATGACAGTAGATATAGGACTCATAATCAGTGGGCTTGTGGGCTTTCCATTCAGTTATCCAGTATAATTGAGTACAAGTTCTGTGTTGGACTCTAAGTTGTTTTTCTTTCTCACTGTTAAGAGTCAGAGCCCACACGGCTCTGACATTTATATGGGAGTTCTTCCTCTCCGAGGTCACCAAGTGCTTTTTCAAAAGGGGGACGCAGTAATATTGCAGGGCCTTAAGGTTACATTATATAGTACCTTGATATTACTGTTGCTGTAAACTGTGAACTGGATATATTAATAAACTGAATTGAATGTTAATGTTTCATTGGTCCAGACATGATGTATATGTATTATCAGCCTCTTTAATTAAAGTCAGCCGACCACATGTTCGTAATATGAATAAACCCGTATATTAGGTATGATAACTAAACATGTGTTTGGTTTAACATTTGGTATGGGGGAAAAAAGCTCTTTATTAGAGAATGAATACAGGAGTTAATGAAAGATATTACACATCTCAAAAATTAAGAAGGACTAGGAAACAATGTTTGTTTAAACCTTTTATACCTACTAACATTTACCAGGCTCTCAGCATTATTATTATGTTCTCTAGTTAGCCAGTTGGCCAATGTTGGCTAAAGTGTGGGACTGACCTATACGGACGATCGTGGCTCAAGAGTTGGGAGTTTGCCTTGTAATTGGAAGGTTGCTGGTTCGAGCCCCGGCTTGGACAGTCTCCGTCGTTGTGTCTTTGGGCAAGACACTTCACCTGTTGCGTACTGGTGGTGGTCAGAGGGCCCGGTGGCGCCAGTGTCCGGCAGCCTCGCCTCTGTCAGTGCGCCCCAGGGTGGCTGTAGCTACAATGTAGCCAGTATGTGAATGTGTGTGTGAATGGGTGGCTGTAAAGCACTTTGGGGTCCTCAGGGACTAGAAAAGCGCTATACAAATACAGGCCATTTACCTTGCCCAGCCAGCCATTGCAGCACCTGTTTGCTTGGAGATGCTGCTCAGCTGACAGAAATCCCTACCCTCGCTCCAGTGATTTTTCTCCTTGGTTTAGTGTGTTTGTGTGTGCAAGTGAGCACTACGAAGGAAACCATTAGCGGCTTTAAATATGTAGAGCTGCTGGCGCGAAGCTGTATTTATGGGTTAAGGGCCTTGGCTGCAATGATTTTGGCCATGGGGCATGCATATAGTATGCTACTGTCAGTGTGTGTTCATGGGTGTGTAGGAGGTTGTGTGTTTAATGAATCAGAAGTTTCTCCAGGGTGCAGATTGGGTGTTTATGAAACACATAGTATAGTGCTATCAAAGTGCCATCTCAGTCCCCCTTGGTTTATAATCAGAAGTCCTGCTGTGAGGTTAGTTTTGGTTTGAATTGTTTGGAAGTGCTTAAGAAGCTAAATGCTCTATCACAAATATGGTATGATGTTTTTTTTTCCCTTTAAAGTGACATAATATTCTGAAATTTGCTGGATATTATCATATAAAATCTTGCCTTGTCATAAAAACATTTCGATTCCCATCAGTGTCCCCAGTGAATAAAACTTATATAGGGGATTGTTACTGAGCAGTTATGAAACTGTCACACTGAGTTATTTAATATTGTTTAATCCCAGATGTCTATCATACTGGCATTGTGACAAACACAGAGTCACAAATGTTGACTGCATGTGGTAATATGTGAGTTTTAAGCCTCCACGCTTGGCTGTTGGAGTGCTGAAAAGCGGACTGTGCCTTTAAGGCCAGGCCCTCACAGTGCGGAGTTTGTTTCAGCCCAGCCAAAACCTTTAATCATGCTGATTGATGAGGTGCATTTCCCTGACTCAAACCTTCTCCAAATACCCCTTCCATTCCAGCCATACATCAGCCATTCAGCCAATTCATCAAGCCTCTGATTGTTTTAAGATATACCTGGCCAGTAAAATATCCATTTCTCTGCATGCTACTGCTCCTCTTACTTTCAGCACTGATCAAGCCCATAGAGACCTGGCATGAGAAAAGGACCGACTAGCAGAATATAGATGTTTTAAAAACATGTTAATATAATAGTTCGATAATTATGCATTTAAAATGAATCCATAACTTGATCCATTTGTCAATTCTTCCATTTATTGTTTTACTATACTAAGGTTCATAATGAATATGTGAGCTCCGTGACAAATTTTAAAGATAAAGCAACCACAAAATAAAACAAAAAATTAATAATAAAGAAAACATATACAGGACATTTTTATGAGCCTAAACACTAGCGCTATCGTTAATTATTTGATCAGCAGCATAGTTTAGTCCAAACAGTCCCAAGATATGTGCTGAGAAACTTTACTGATTGCATGCTTGTTATTTTTTCTGCATGCTGCACACATTAGAAAATCCACAAATATCAGATTTGGCTAGCTAGTTATTTAAATTAGGACTGTGTGCATTTCACACAGGCATTTCCCCTAATATTTACCTTCCCAAATAATGCTCGCTCTCTCGCTCCCTTTTTTATTCTAATATATCTTCTTTTCTTTTCCCCTTCCACAGTAATTGGACTTTTTCTTTCCTGTTAGTTTTTGTCCTGCTGGCAAAGTGTGGAGGACTATTATTTTCATGCTTATTAATTTCTTTCTCCCTGAAACAAATACTCCAATGATTTAGGTTCATTACTCCTTTTGCGCCTCTTTTCTCTACCTTCTCCTCTTGCTAGTACTCCTGACACAGCTTTCTCAAAAACTCGAGAGCATCTAATCTTTAAACAAAAGTGTTTGAGTTCTCATCCATGTGTAATGATTGCTCCACCTGCAAACATTGGTATTGCTATTAGTTCTCTTTCATTTTGTCACACTTTTCTCAGGCTTTCTCCTGAGCTAACAATAAACACATTTTCAAAAAGTCCTTAGCCATTACCTGTATGTGTGCAGATATTTGACAAGGGCTTTTGGGAGGGGCAGTTGTGAAGCTTATTCCTCGTATGTAACTAAGGGAGTAAACGTATCAGTAGTAGGAGTTGTGGAAGTCCTTGCAAAGCTATTCAGCACTATTAAGCCATTTTATGTACAAAAACTTTTTTGCCATAAAAGCTTTACAGTGTTGTAATGCTTGTAGTTTTGTATCCTGGACACTAATTGTCACAAGCTCTCTCTCTCTCTCTCTCTCTCTCTCTCTCTCTCTCTCTCTCTCTGTGTGTGCACATAGGCATATTTAAATGCATCATCAGCAGTCCTTTGCCGTACTGCTTGGATGTTCTTTCTTGTAAATTTGCCAAATAGGGCTCAAACATTTCCTCTGCTATTTTAGGGCAGAGAAGTCTTTGATCAGTGGACAGACTGCATTGAGACATGTTGTACTATTTGCTTCAATATTTCCCAGTTTCACTGTGCTACCCGCTGCCAAGATCCCAGCATTTCTGAGGAGAAAGCTAGCAAGCTGACAAGACAGATGACATGATTGGAAATCATGACTTTCTATCCTTTTGGTGTGAAATCAGCCCAGATGTGCCCTTTGATTAAAGTGCAATCTGCCCCGATCTGTGTGGTCCAGTATTTTGCATGTTAATTTAATTGCTGATAGTGATACTAGAGTATTTCTTTTTCATTTTGTTTAACAGAATACACGTTCAGATAGAGAATTTGTATTAATTCCTAAACTGTTTTGTAATCAGGCTGCCTTGTACTGGCGGTTTCTATACTGTACCATTCGAAAGGTTTTTTTCCCCCTTGGTAAGAACTGTGTGTAAACAGTAAGTACTGAAGAAATCACAAAATAACAGCAAATATTTACTGCATCTGTAATACTTGTGTGGACGTTCATTAACAGAACCAATTAGATCAGGTTAGCAAGTTTTAGTTGAAATTGCTAGAAGTATTTCAGTCATATGAAAATCATTCTTTTTTTGTCATTGCACTGGACTTATGTTGAAGTATTCTGGTTGTGAGGTGAGCTGTGTATGTCAGTGCTCAGTTTGCTTTTCACCTACTCATTTGGCTGAGTTTTTCTGTGATTTATTCATGAGTGAGCAGCAATACTAATGGAAGCTATGCTATGCTAATGGTGATCTGGCAACAGCAAGGTTGGCGATGGAAGGTTACAGCAGCTTTCCCGATGCATCACGGATTGGATTAATCTAGCCAAGACTTGGACAACAGTCAGCCATCTGGGCATGTTTAACAATGCCAGGTTGCTCTAGCCAGAACCATTGCACCTTGCCACCAACACACCTCACAATAATATGCACGGTTCATGGCTACTAATAGCTACAGGCAAGATGGCAAGATGGCGCCGGTGTGTGTGGCTGCTCGTCTGTCACTGCCAAGTTTGTTCCTGTTTATGTTATTTTTAATTTGTGTCATCCATGAAACAAAGTCTCTGCTGAGGTATGATCGCCAGACACTATTGGACCTCAAACCTGTGGTCCAAAATATTGTGTCCTTTGGAGCTGGTGGGCAGCAACCCCTGCCCCCATTTGCATCGGAAACCCCGGGTTACCTGTACCGGGTTCCCACGCTACCTTCCCGGCAAAAGCGTCCTCGTCGCCGGGGTAAACGAAGCGGTCGCTTGGTAAAGCTAAAGGTTTACCTAAAGAATTATTCTGCTGTTTTCCGACCAGTGCATGGATTCTTGCCAAGGCTGTTTGCGTCTCGGCGTTTTCTGGATCCTGTTGATGCCTGTTTGGTGCCTGTGGTCGGCTTTGATGATCATGCTCCTCGGCCTCGCTGCCCATGCCCTCCCAGGCTAAACCTCCGCTGTCAACATTATCGGAATCTGAGATCGCTGCGGCGGGTTTCTGGACCCCCTGAACCCCGAGCGCCAACTCCAGCTCCCGCTAGGATTGGCCTGGTGAACGCCAGATCACTTTTAAACAAAACTTTTATTCTTCGGGACTTCTTCAGTTCCCGTGATCTGGATTTTCTGTGTGTGACTGAGACGTGGCTGAGTGTTGGTGAGTCCAGTGTTCTATCTGAACTTTTACCTGTGGATTGTTGCTATTTTAACTCGCCACGGACGTCAGGCAGAGGTGGAGGCACAGTGACTGTTTACAAAAAGGATTTTAAATGTAAGCAGTGTTTTCTACAGCCTTCGTTCTCCAGCTTTGAACTTACCTCATTTGAGGTGAGTCGTACAAACCCGATTTTCTGCGCTGTCATCTATCGCCCCCCGAAATACAATAAGAACTTCATAAACGACTTTTCTGATTTTTTAGCTGGGATTATGCCCAACTATGATAGTGTTCTTATTGTTGGAGATTTTAATATACATGTATGCTGTCCTGATAAGCCACTGGTAAAGGACTTTTTAAGCCTTATTGACTCTTTTAGCCTGGTACAGTCCGTACGTGGCCCTACACATGAGCACGGACACACACTGGACCTTGTTCTGTCATATGGTCTGCCTGTCACTGACTTGGAGATTTGTGACTGTGCACTCTCAGATCATATGCCTGTGTTATTCAACGTTGGTTTGACATATACCGCAGTTAAACCTGGCGCTGCTACTCGGTGCTGTCGGGTTATTAACCCCGCCACTGCTGCGCAGTTTTCTGCTGCTTTTAATCAGCTCGGCGGGCCTTCTGACTTTGTTTCCTCTGACACAGAAGACCTACATTCCTGGTTTAATTCTTGCTGTCAAAAAATCATGGACTCTGTGGCTCCTTTAAAAACCAGGCAGCTTAAGGCTAAACCTGAGCCTTGGTTTAATGAGAGCAGTCGTGCTGTTAAGAGGGAATGTCGTCGAGCAGAACGGAGGTGGAAAAAGGATAAACTGCATGTATCATTTCAAATTCTCAAAGACTGCTGGCATCGCTACCAGAACACTGTTAAAGAGGCAAAAAGGGAATATTTTGCAAATATTATTTCTTCCAACTGTCATAACCCACGTGTGTTATTTAGGACCATTGACACTGTTCTTAATACTCCTTTGAATGTCTGTTTGGAAGTTTCTCCTGAGATTTGCAATGATTTTCTGAACTTTTTTATTGAAAAGGTTGTCACCATCAGGGCTCTTATCACAGCTCCTGACTCTGACCCTTCTGTCTCTGTCCCTTGCGCTGCTGTTTTCACTCAGTTTGAGCTTGTGACGCTCTCCTCTTTAGAGGATGTGGTTCGCCATATTAAGCCCACAGGTTCCCCACGGGATCCTGTCCCTCCACAATTCTTTAAAGAAATTTTTCCTAGTATACAACAGTATGTCCTTGACATTATTAACAGCAGTCTGTCTTCTGGTGTGGTTCCTGCAAATTTCAAACATGCAGTAGTACAGCCACTGCTTAAGAAACCTGGCCTTGATCACACAGTTTTAGCGAACTATAGGCCTATTTCCAAGCTGCCTTTAGTCTCCAAGGTTTTAGAGAAAATTGTTTTTAGTCAACTGAAAGATTTTCTAGATGAAAATGGAATCTTTGAGGTTTTTCAGTCAGGTTTTAAAACCCTTCACAGCACAGAATCTGCATTACTAAGGGTTTTTAATGACATCTTTCTGGCATGTGATTCTGGTAACCATGTTGTTCTTGTCTTGCTTGACCTAACTGCTGCCTTTGACACAGTAGACCACAATATTTTAATTTCTCGATTACATGATGTAGTGGGTATTGGTGGCACTGCACTCAATTGGTTTAGGTCTTATTTTTCAGATAGAACTTTCTCTGTCAGCCTTCTCGGTTACGAATCGTCTTCTGCTCCTCTGTCATGTGGTGTCCCACAGGGCTCAATTTTAGGGCCACTGCTCTTTTCTCTGTATCTACTGCCTCTGGGTTCTATCCTTAGAAGGCATGGGATCTCATTTCACTGTTATGCCGATGACTGCCAAATTTATTTGACACTAAAACGCAAGGATGCCATCTCCATAAAACCTCTCTTGACATGTCTAGATGACATTAAAGCTTGGTTGGCTCGAAACTTTTTAAATTTTAATAAAAAGAAAACAGAAGTGTTGGTGTTTGGACCCAGTGGTCCCTGTGAGTCCTCCTCTGTTGTTTTAGGATCCCTGGAAGTCTATTTTAAATCTGTTGTTACTGACCTTGGTTTTAAGTTGGACAGTGATTTTAAATTGGACAACCAAATCAGAGCAGTGGTGAAGTCCAGTTTTTATCATTTAAGGCGACTGGCAAGACTAAAATCTTTTCTTTCGAGGCAGCACCTTGAAACAGTGATCCATGCTTTTATTTCTTCCCACCTGGACTACTGTAACTCACTTTATGTGGGGGTCAGTCAGTCATTGCTCTCACGTCTGCAGCTGGTTCAAAATGCGGCTGCACGACTCCTAACAGGAACTCGAAAAAGAGAGCATATAACCCCTGTGCTGGCCTCTCTGCACTGGCTGCCTGTGTCTTTTAGAGTTAATTTTAAAATTCTTATGTTTGTTTTTAAATGCCTACACAGTCTTGCCCCGCCTTACCTCTCTGAGCTTCTTCATCCCCACATACCCTGTCGGTCTCTCAGGTCAGCTGACCAGCTGCTCCTGGAGGTACCGAGATCCAGGAGGAAGCTCAGAGGGGACAGGGCCTTCTCTATCGTGGCTCCAAAATTATGGAATAATAATTATCCCACAACTTAGACATTCACATTATTCACACTCTCATTACACATACATATAGGATCTTGGGGGTGGGCACAATCACGGAGTCCAATTTACCATCAGGGTGTACACCTCACCCCTGACGTTGTTGCCCACCTCTCAATTTTAAATACACTTAGTCATTGAGGGCTAGCAAGAGGGACTATGCGCTTACCTGCTGCTCCATGGCAGGTAGCTCCATGCCCTCCTGGGTTTTAATTGCACCTTAGAACACATATGCATCAACACTACAATGAGCGGGTGGAGGGAGGTTTGGAGTCTTCTCCCACCCCCATTCTCTGCGGCCTGCTGGAGCGGGAGGGCTAGTAGGAGGAGTTGGCCGTCCGACTGCGGTCTGGGGTGTGGGGCCTCCCTGCTGCTGCGGAGTCGGGGTGGTCTGCCTCTCCCCACCGCAGGGAAAAGGGTAACACCACCTGGGTCTGGGTGCAATTCCCCCCTCCAGGGACAAGGGTACCTAGACCCGGTTTGTAGAGTACGCTTGGGGAGTGTGATTGTGTGTACAGCGTCTCTTTATGTCTGTCTCGACGTTGGTTGAGTGTGGAGTGAGTGCATATGAGAGCATGAGGGTGGGAATGGATGTTTGTGTCTGTGTGTGCCTGTATGTCTGTGTCTATATGTCAGGTTGGGTATCAGACGCCTCAGGCCCTCCAAGGTTTGGAGGCCTATCTCCACCCACCACCACTTCCCCTGCCGGTGGCGGACTCCCTCAGGTGTCGGTGTGTTGGTGGTTCTTTGTGTCTGGGGGTGGGCGTCCGGGTACACACCGGCTCACTCCTTGGCGGCCGCTTGTCGGGGCCTGGGGCCTGGGGCTCGCTCGGGCCCCTTTGGAGGTGGGGTGCCCCCGGCCTCTCGGCCTGGGGCTCGGTCACTCAGGCGCAGCTGGGGGCCGGCGGAGCTCACAGGCTCACTGCAACTCCCCCTGACTTCTGCTCCGCGGCTGCTGGGCGAGCCCTCATCTGGGACTCTCCTCAGCTCTTACTGGAACAGTGGCGCGGCTGCCCCTCTGTTGGTCTTCCATGGTCTCTTGTGTTCTGGGGGCCTCTGGATGTCTGGAGTTTTGATCTCCTCCATACCCGCTTCACACCCTGGAGGACGGGGCTGTGGCCCCCCCACACTCCCTAGCAGATCATTACATGGAGAAACCTTTGGAATGCAAGCATGCTGATCCACACAGGTATGCACACATGGGTATTCACAGACGCGGACTAAAGCTTTCTTGGCTGCTACCTCAAAGCACACTGTGCGCTGTCTATCTTGCGTGCTGCACAATATCGTTTATTATTTAGTAAATATTGATATCTATGGCTAGCTAGTTTATTGTGATGGTGCTTTGTTTTCTCTATTATTATGTTGCTCTTTGTTGTTTGCTGTCTCCTCTGTTTGTTTTTTTTGTTTGTTTTTTTTTTTTTCTCCATACAGGTGACCCAGGAGTTCTTTTTTTTTTTTTCTCTCTCTCTTCCCCCCCTTCTCACCGTCTCTTCTCCCCTTTGGTTTTCTTTCTTTCTCTCTCCCTCTTTCTCTCATTCATTCCCCCTGTCCTATTTATTAAAAAAAAAAAAAAAAAAAAAAAAAATGACAAAGGATGAACTGAAGCTCTGCCATCACGTAATGTCGCATACTGCTGTTTCTGATGTCATTTATAAAAAATAAAAATAAAAAATAAAATAAAATAAAACCTCTCTTGACATGTCTAGATGACATTAAAGCTTGGTTGGCTCGAAACTTTTTAAATTTTAATAAAAAGAAAACAGAAGTGTTGGTGTTTGGACCCAGTGGTCCCTGTGAGTCCTCCTCTGTTGTTTTAGGATCCCTGGAAGTCTATTTTAAATCTGTTGTTACTGACCTTGGTTTTAAGTTGGACAGTGATTTTAAATTGGACAACCAAATCAGAGCAGTGGTGAAGTCCAGGTTTTATCATTTAAGGCGACTGGCAAGACTAAAATCTTTTCTTTCGAGGCAGCACCTTGAAACAGTGATCCATGCTTTTATTTCTTCCCACCTGGACTACTGTAACTCACTTTATGTGGGGGTCAGTCAGTCATTGCTCTCACGTCTGCAGCTGGTTCAAAATGCGGCTGCACGACTCCTAACAGGAACTCGAAAAAGAGAGCATATAACCCCTGTGCTGGCCTCTCTGCACTGGCTGCCTGTGTCTTTTAGAGTTAATTTTAAAATTCTTATGTTTGTTTTTAAATGTCTACACAGTCTTGCCCCGCCTTACCTCTCTGAGCTTCTTCATCCCCACATACCCTGTCGGTCTCTCAGGTCAGCTGACCAGCTGCTCCTGGAGGTACCGAGATCCAGGAGGAAGCTCAGAGGGGACAGGGCCTTCTCTATTGTGGCTCCAAAATTATGGAATAATTTGCCCATGCATGTTAGAGAGGCCCCTTCACTGTCCACTTTTAAATCACGTCTTAAAACCCACTTTTATTCCTTGGCTTTTAACCTCAGTGAGACTTAGTTTCTTTTTTAATGCAGTAGTTATTTAATTAATGATTTCACTCTTCTTTTATTTGTTTTTTATTTATATCTCATGTAATTTTATTTTACAGTTCCAATGTACAGCACTTTGTGTCAGCTGTGGTTGTTTTAAAGTGCTTTATAAATAAAGTTGATGATGATGATGATACAGCCTTTATGTGAGCTTTCACCACATAGTGTTTGGAAGCATTCCTGAAATTGATCAAACATGTGTAAACTCTTGTTGCTGGTTTCATTCAGGCAATCACGGTGTTCTAAACCCTGCACCCTTTTTTGAGTACAAATTAATACTTTTACAAACTTCCAAATCCTAATCAGCTTTTAAAGTTTTTAAGTTTAAAGTAACTAAAATCCCATGTAATACAACTCTTTAATACACAAAGTGCTCAGATCAGAAGAGCTAAAATGAAACCAGTACTTAATTCTTGCATGTGCATGCTTCCAGTCCCTGATACATGATGAAGTAGCAACGTTCTCACTC